>NC_069397.1:51878297-52063297 GCF_027475565.1 Acinonyx jubatus
ACCTGCCCATCCTTCCATTTGCACACAAGCATGACCAGAAGTGGAAAGTTCTAGATGATGAGCCAAAGGACAAAACTGTGAGGCCATAAGTTAGCTCCATCACCCTCAGGAAGGACAGAGGCTGTGGGTGGTAAACTGAGTCCCATGACTGTCAACATACTCTCTATGCCCTGCGTCAGGTGGGAGGCAGGACTGGCCTGGCAGGGCCACCTTTCTGTGTTTTCTGGAGATACACCAAATCAACCTCACCTGGGGGAAGGTGGACCCCTCTTCAGGTGCCCCTTCCTTCCCCACCCTTGCATGGTATTTCCTATAATTTTTTTTAATTAAAAAGAGAAAGAGGGGAAAAAATGAAAATTATGAAAATGAAAAAAACAGGAGGCAAACAAACAAACAAACAAACAAACCAAACACCTCACTGAAATAGTCTGGGGATTTACTTTTTTTTTTTTAATCCTCAGAAAGTCCCTCCCGCTACCTGGTTTCTAAAACAGACGATAAACACAGATGACATCAGATTGGACAGCACTGGGCGCCTCACCGCCAGGGGCTCCCGGCAGGTGTGAGACTGACAGGTTGAGAAAAGATGACACTCTTTCTATCATTAGAAGATGAAAACCAAGGGGGGAAGATGAGAGGAGAGGCTGAGTGCCGGGTGTGGTGGGAAATCTGACACCCCGCCAGCCGCTGGCCTTTTGGGTGAACTCCGCTCGTCTAGATGGGGCGACAGGGTGCTCCCTTGGGGCGGGCGGGCGTGTGTCCCCCACCTCTCAGGTGTCGGAGTGCAACTCACTCCGGGGCTCAGAGAGCGAGGCTGCCGTGCTCTTTGCGGCCCGGAGCCCCCCGGACTTTCCAGACTGAATTCTGAAATCGGCTTTGGCAGCTGTGGCTCAACCCCGTGCGGCGTGAGGGGCTCTGTCTGCCACACACGTCTCGCACATACTGTCCGAGGACGTGGCCGGCCAAGCTGCGTCCACAGCACGGAGGGTGCAGATGCCAGGAGAGAGAGGCTCCACCCCGCCGTGGCTGGCTCAGGGACACCAAGTGAGTCATCAGGCCTGAGCAGTGACCATGATGTCCCAGGGTGAAAAGTGGGAGGCCCGGGGACGGAGCCCGCTGCACAGACGCGAGCCACAGTGACTCACATTTGGACCCCGAGGGGAAGTTCCATCCGCGAGTCCTCTGGACGGCTCCCGTCCCCCGGCTGAGGTCATCCCCACTGGCGCTCGGAACTGGGGCTTGTTTCGTTCTTTCTCCCAGAGCCCCGTTTTCACTCTCAATTACGGTTACGGCAGAAGCCCACGTCCTAGCCACCTCTCTGTCCCCACCACACACGCATGATGGTTGGACCCGAGGAAAGAGCAGTTCCTCCCTGGGTGTCAGGTTTTCAGGTCCCCACGGGAGCATTCTAAGAGACACGCTGTTTGAGGGGTGAGCTCTGGGGCACAACGAGCCTGCCCCAGCCGGGCGGTCACTCTGACCGCAGGACAGGAAAGACACACGGGGAGTGAGGACAGCCCCGTCACCGTCAGGCTCCCTCTGATGGCAGGAGGAAGAGGTGAGGAAGACACAGGTGCTGCAGGGCACCAGGCAGAGCCCCCTGAAGGGTGGCAGGGAGACCACAGGGATGGCCGGGATCAGCCTCTCGGGTGTCCCCTGAGGGCAGCCTGCTCCCTCTCCTGTCCTTCCACTACCGGACGGGAAAAACGGGGGCATCTGGCCTCTCTCCTCCCAGAATTCTTCCCCCACTCCTTCTGTTTCCTCTTTCCCTCTGAGCCGAGCCCGCAGCCTACCGGTCTGATGCCCGATGGCTTCAAAGGCAGGGAGGAGACGAGACTGACCCTCACAGGGAGCCACCACCCCAGGGCAAGAGGCTAGCCTAAACGGGGCAATCACAGCTCCTGAGAAATGGCCTCGGAGCTTCTCAGCTCATCCCCACCTTAAATGTCATCCCGTTGTCACACGTATGTGATTGGGCGGGACAGGGATAGGCACCCCGATAGCCCGACCGATCATGCCGTCACCCCTCAGCCGCTCTGCTCCTCTCCGTTTCCACACATGTGGCTCCCAGTTTCCTCAGTGGGAAAGGCTGATGCCCCCCAGGCTCTCGCTGGCCAGGGCCTCCTTCAAACCCCACCGGTGCCCCTGTCCTCAAAGACACCAGGTGGGCGGGGGCCTCGGTCTCAACGCCCCTCTTCCCTCTGTAGAAGCTCTTCCCAAAGTGTTCACGTGGCCAGCGCCTTCGAGCCTGTGCTCAGAGGTCCCCTCCTCAGTGAGGAGCCCTGCCTTATTCAACACTGCAACCCGCCCTCCCCTCCCCTGCCTGCACACTCGGCCTGCCTTTCCTGCCTACATCTCTGTTGTTTTGCAGAGCCCAGCACCTTCCCAGGTACTAGGTGATTAACATATTTACTATTTTGCTGTTTAGCATCCACCCTCCCCACACTCTCGGCCAGTTCTGTGGCAGCAGGATGGTGTCCTCTGCCTCGAGCGCCCTGGCACGGCCCGGGCACGAGCGAATGAAGGAAAGAATGAGGAACTCGCTGCCGTTCCCAAGGGCATGGAGGGCTGTGTATCTCAGGGAACGAACTGCTATTCAGGCTGAGGTCACCTGGGGAGGGAGGGGAGAGGGCGGGCTAAGGCAGAGGGAGCTGTTTTCACAAAGGCAGTGCCCACAGTTGGCCTGGAAATCCCCTCCGAGTCACTCATTAACACCCCGCCCCCCACTCACGCTCCCCTGCCAGTCACCCGAACTGTAGACGGCGGCCACACTGACTTCCCCGACTGACTCCTTCTCAGGCCCAGCCTCCCACCCTTCGTCCCCACTGCCATCTGAGCACCCAGTGTGTTGGGTCATGTATTAAGACATGCAGAAGACATGCAGGGAACGAGGGATGAGATGGAAGAAACACCCACACCCAACAGAAAATAAGCTCCCACTCCGTCTCCCCCTCCCCCAGCTGTGAAGGCACCAGTGGGGGAGGGAGGCAAAGGTGAGATGAGGTTCCAGTGCCCTGGGCCCCCATGGTTACGGGGTTTTGAGGAGGTGAGCACATAGATGGCAACATGGCGGGCGGGGCAGGGGGGTGCGCTGGGGGGTGGCGTGGAAACATTCCAGTCTTGGAGGTAGGATATGAAGCACATAAGTTTGGCTAAAAGGATCCAGATTTGAGTGGGGAGTCGTAGCAATAAGATTAAGTATCCAGTGAGGTCTGGTTGCTCAGATAACAAATAGAGAAGCATGACAGGGTTGCTTTTCTGTTTTGTTTTATCTTTTTTTTTTTTTTTTTCAATCAGAAAGTAGCCATGATGAATACTGGGTTTAAGAAAGCAGGTTAGAGAAAGCACAGGTAGGATTATGTGCGGAAAGAAAGACTGGAAATCTAAAGGTTGGCGCCCCCAGTGAGTATCCCGGTGTGTGCAACCAAAGTCAAGATCAGCAGGGTGGCCGGGAGAAGAGAGGGGAAGGATCAATTCCGAAAATCACTGGGGAGCAATGGTCAGGATTCAGGGTTCTAGGGGATGGGGGAGTTAACGCGGTTGGATATCTTCCTTCTACATGATCCATGAGGAATAAGATAAATAAGGAAGGGAACAGACAGGGCATCTATTATGATCTGGACTTTCATTTGTATTTTTGTACTGTCTCATTTAGTTCGTGACCTCCCCTGACGACAAGGTATTAGCATCGCCATCTTATAGGTGAGAGGCTTACCAATTCACCCCAGATCATATCCGGAGCTAAAGAGGGAAAAAACCCCACTGACATTAAGTGTGTGCCTTAATACAGCCCAGGCACTATGCCAAGCACTTAACTCTGTATCCTCTCATTTCATGACCCAACATAGCAGGGATTTCCTTGCATCGTCCCCATTTAACAGCGGCGAAAACTGAGGTCTAGGGAAGTGAAGGCCATCGGCCTATAGTCACAAAGGGAGGAAGTGATGGAAGGCAGCCCTGGGCGACTGACCATTCCTCTGTCTCCTCACCTGCAGGCTGGGTAGAACACGCTGACCTGCTAGGGTTGTGACAGGTGGGAACGAGTTCGCCCAGGTAGAAGCTGTGAGAACACAGCCTGCCTGGAATTAATTGCAATGACCGTTAGTATTTATTAACCTGTGTCCCTGGACCTTCTCCGACAGCTAACTGCAAGGCTCCTGCCTGCCAATCACCCCTGTGGGCTGGCGTGCAGGTACAGGTGCATTCGGGATGTCTGGGAAGAGGAACTTGGCTGTAGAAGGAACAAAACCCCCAAAGCAAGAAGGGATTACCTTCTTGCAGCTCACCTTTGTGTCTTGCCCTTCTTTCTTGGTTCGGAGCACCTACACAGGCCAGCCTCAAACCTCTGGTTTCACCTAGAAAAAGAAGGGAGAGTTACACCAGGAAATAAGACAATAAAACTCATCCTCAAGCTTAAAATGTAGAGGGAGTGGTCTCTGAATGCCAGACAGCCTGCCAAGGACATAGGAGTTTAATAGTTGTTTATTCTTTTTTTCCCACTTACTTTAGAGGGAGAGCGAATGGGAGGGAGGGAAGGACACACAGAGAGAGAGAGACAGACAGACAGAGAGAATCTTAAGCAGGCTCCACGCTCTGCACAGAGCCCAACCCAGGGCTCAACTGAACCCAGGGATGATGACTTGAGCCAAAATCCAGAGTCTGACCCTCAACTGACTGAGCCAGCCAGGTGCCCCTGATTATTCTTTAATATAAAATAAAATTACATTCATTCTGAATAAAGGCAAAAATCCATTTCCTATGTCCATCACAGACATGGCAAATGGAAGAATACTGTCAAAGAAATACAGGCTATCATCTTAATAAACAACACCTACAATAAAATGAAACAAATATTACATTGGATAGCAATTTTTTTTTCAAGTTAAATCTTACATTCACAGTGAATCTTTAGTAAAAAAAAAAAAATAATAATAATCTCTTGCCACAGGCCTGAGTTGTTCTGGTTTTCAGGGTCCTTTTATTCAAAGACTCCTATGACACTACTGAATTGTGTATGTTCTGACTTTATGGTATGTCTGAATTCATCAGATGGGATAAATCAGGAGGACCATCTAGCTCTGTGCCCGCCCCCTACCATTGTTATTAGCTTCACTTTCATTTATTCCTTTACGTGCTTCTAGAGAGCAAGGCTATTCCATGCCATCCATATAACTCCTGAGCATAGTTGCTGCTGCTGCTAAAATAGATATTTAATCTTTAAATCCAACCTCTGTTCAACCTGATTCAGACACCAGGAATAGTATTTCAAAAGGTGTTTAAGATAATAGCCCTATTCTAAGCTTCCCCATCATTAGGCTCAAAGAAATCACTCTAGACCCCCAGGTTGGCAAATGAAAACAGGGAGAAGAAAGAAAAGGGGGAAAAATAATACCATCAGATTTGAAACAGAAAACTTGTAACCTTCACTCACAAGGGGAAGGATTGTTTGGGTGGTGTTTTGTTCTTTCGCTGGATGCACACATACATCATCTTGGGGCTCGGATCACTCCCGCGGTTTCTAGAGTTATGGAAGACAGGGTCCATGCTGGTACTCTGTGGCCAACCCCATCCACCAATGCCCGCCGGCAGATCAGCATCCTCTGAGCCCCACAACTCCCTCCCCCAGTCCTGGGGACACGCATCTGCCGAGCCAGCTTCTTCCACCATGCCCAAGAACTTATCCCAAGAGCAACCTCAAATGCAATGTAGGGCTCTTGAGTACAGGGCAAGGAACTCAACAATTTTGGCTCCGCTGAGCCATGCAATACTTGAGACATAACTAGATGACTCACCCATGCTAGAAAGTTCATCAAAAAGAAGCAAAGCAAACCACAACGTATCCTCCAATTTCAACTTGGGCACCAGAATGGATTCCCACTCCTGTTACTACTTTATGTAAGGGCACCCCCACGCCCAACCTGTGTTCAGTTCATTAGGTGGAAAGCATCCGATAACCCCATTCGAGTCAAAGGGCAGATGAGTGGAAATGCTCACCCTTCCAGGGGACACCCTTCCAGTCGACATAGGACATTTAACACAAGGAGGTCTAAGCTCACCCTGCCCCCATGACATTTCGATTTAGCCAATGTAGTAGCAGACTTTGGGGAGTGGGGGCCTTAAACCCTACAGAGGGGGAGGAATGGTTCTCCCAAACTAGGCTCCCAGACCAGGCTACTCACTGAAATCACTCCCCTTGGCAGCTGGAAAATCCTACTGCAGCCTGGGTCCCACTCCCAGCAGCTCTGGTCGGTATAAAGTAAGGTCTGAGCATTGGGTTAAGGAAAATGTTAAGTTCCCCCAGGAAAGTTTAACATGCATCAAAATGTAAGGATCAACTGGAGAATCCGTTAAAATTCAAATCAACAAGTCTGAGGTGGCAGCCTGAGATTCTGCCTTTCTAATACGCTCCTGGGCCGGCCCAATGCTGGTGGTCCCACAGAACGTGCTCAGTAGTCAGGGCTCAGCAGGGATGCCCTCAAACACCTTACGTCCCCTTCCGCAGAAACCTCGGGCAAACTGACCCCACCCTGCCCCACTCTCCCCGCCGCCTCTCCAGCAGGCCCCAAGACCTACCCAGCTGACTTGTGGAGTGCCAGATGGGCCACATCCCAAGAGACAGCTGTCCCTCTCCCCCTCCCCGCTTAATCCAGTTCTCAGCAATCCAAACGCTAGCCTGAAACACACTCTAAGAAACACTGCGTTCAATGGAACAGTTTGTTTCTGCTCTGGGGGTTTTCCCCTTTGCTTTCTGTGTCAAGGTGCCTATCCAGGGCAGGCGGGAAGCCTGGGGGACCATGGATACAGCCTCTCCCTGCCCACGGCATACTGGCTCAGCACCTGCCACACGGAGCCCTTCTGTGGCCACACACCCACCTCCCAGCTGCCTATTCATCCTCGGTGCAGACTAGGGCAGGACAGGGAGTGGATGGTGTTCCCTCGAAGGTGGCCAATGGCAGCCGGCCACGCCCGGCACCAAACCTCTGAGCTTGCATCGGGTTACCTACAGCCTGCCTCAAAGGTCCCTCCCTTCCATCTGTACCCCCCACCCTGACCAGTTCCTTCCAGACATCTCCAGGGATACCTGAGCCAAACACCATCTAGTGGCTCTTGGCCCAACCACCTCGGCCCAAGATGGAAGGGGCGGATCCTCCCGGATACCTGCGACTGAGCCACTGAAGGCTCAGCAGGTGAGGCCACAAGAAGACAGGAGTCTGGAACATGTCCAGGCCACGCCAGCCCACGCTGGTCTCTCCTCTCCACCCACGCTGTCAGTCTTGCAGACAACAGAAGGCCACACGGTGCAGAAGACTAGGGGAGGGCAAGATCAAACACCAGCTTTTAACATTTTGTAAGCAACGGGACCCTCTTCGGCCAAAACAAGGGTTGCAGTTTAGGAGAATTCTTGGACCTTCTGAATGGGTCCAGTATCAGAGGGGAGTGACTTCTACAAAACAGGCCAGGGAGTTGTCAGATGGCCAACCCCCCGGGCCCCATTTCTAAGAAGGTACCTGAGGCCGATACTCACTGAGCACAGGATGCAGTGCCCAGGACCCCGATCCACGAAAATGTTCTAATTTCTTATAAAATTAGAAGCAATAAAATGAGTATAATTTTCATGCCTATATAACAGTGAATCCAGCCTGGATGATATTCACCCTTAAAATCACTGCAATCATAACATGTCATGTTTAGGGGTGCCTGGGTGGCTCAGTTGGTTGAGCGTCTGACTTCGGCTCAGGTCATGATCTTGCAATTTGTGGGTTCGAGCCCCGCATCTGGTTTTGCGCTGACAGCTGGAGCCTGGAGTCTGCTTTAGAATCTGTGTCTCCCTCTCTCTCCTGCCCCTCCACCGCTCGTGTGCTCGCTTTCTCTCTCTCTCTCAAAAATAAATAAGGGGCGCCTGGGTGGCTCGGTCGGTTAAGCATTCAACTTCGGCTCAGGTCATGACCTCACGGTTCGGAGGTTCGAGCCCTGCCTCAGGCTTGTGTGCTGACAAGCTCAGAGCCTGGAGCCTGCGTCGGATTCTGTCTCCCTCTCTCTCTGTCCCTCTCCTACTCATGCTTGCGATCTCTCTCTGTCTCTTAAAAATAAACATTAACAAATAAATAAATAATAAATAAATAAACTTAAACAATTGTTTTTAAGTAATAAAATGTCGTTTTGAACTTTTTGGGGGGAGGGGTGGGGAAGGGGCTCACGAAGGCAAAAGGGCCTAAGGTCACGAGCAGCTCATCCAGCTCGGAGTCTGACTTCCTTCCAAACTCCAACCTTGCCACCCTTTACGCAGATCCTTTGTTGAATGCCCTTTCTCGGAGACCCCCACCCCAGCCCGGAGGCCTTCCCCCAAGTGCCTCCCAACGACCCTCCGCTGACTCTGTCCCAAGTCCTTCTGTTCCATGCAGGTGTGCTGGGCTTGCTTTGGACCAGGCAGACAAGCTCCCACCCCCGCTCTGTGGAAGCAGCTCAGCCTGGCAGACACAGAGGCATCTCTGAAATCCAAACACGCACTCAGCCCCCTGCAGCATAAACACTGAGCACACCTCACACCCAGGCCTATAAAAGATAATTACACAATCTGATCTGGCAAATTAGGGCCACAGAACATCTAATTCGTACAATGAATTCAAGGGCTGTATCGGCAGGAAAAATTAACCTGGATCTTTATTGGGATTCGCCCCCAGGTCAGGATTAGGGTTTATTGGTCTTCTTTAATTTTCTTGCTGAGGATGGGTAGAAAGGCGACCTCTGCTGCCCACCCCCACGCCCCCGCCCTCACCTCCCCACCCCATCCAGGTTTGGCTTTTAGACAAGCAAGCTGACCAGTGATCTTTCCCACAAACGAAGTCACTCTAGCTAATATCAAACAAAGCACAACTACAAAGGACAGACAGACAGAATCAGAGATCGATCAATAGATCGATCGATCGATCGATCGGTAGGTAGGTAGGTAGACAGGCAGCCAGTTAATTTTTCACAAAAGGAAAGTTGGGACATCCCAAACCCAAATCAAGGGCTTTATTTTATTAGTTGGCACTAACTCAGTACAAGTAAACAAAAGAACTGACATGCCCAGCTGGCAATTTACCTCCTAATTATTCTGGCTCAACTGTGAAATGTGTACTTGGAGAACAATCATATATACACATTTCCCTAAATACACTGTTTCTCTCTCCCTCTCTCCCTCTGTCCATCTCCTTCCCACCTCCCTTCCAAGGAGCCGTCCAAGAGGGGAGGCCTCTTAAGAGTCGGTTCCTACCTCCCTAGCTCATACACAGCCAGATCACCAAAGACCTGTTACCGGAAGGTCAGGGCAAGCCAACACCACGTGAGGATTATCCTTCACCGAACCAAAAAAAGCACTGTGGCAGGACAGTGAGGTTTTCCCTCTCTTTCCCGGTGTACCTTTCTGGGGGTCTCCTCTGGGGCAATAAATTCCCTACCTGGACTCCTAAGTCAGCCCTACAGATGAAAGATGAAACACTGGTCAACAGACCGGGATTTAGTGCTCACGCTTTAGTGGCTACTGCAGAGGGAAGTCTGTCTGCGAAACGAGGAGGTGATGAGCACAGAGGCAGAGGACCACTCGATGCCAGCATAATCTACCCCAGAAATTATTTCGGTGTGCCTCTCTAGGAGGCTGCCCGACTCAGAGAAAAAGCGCGTGCTTCCGTAGGCTTTCATGTGGAGCCCACAGAACGTTTGCTCTTATGGGAATTTATTGTATATGGACAACCTCAGCTCAAAAATATACATATGGGTGAGTGAGTGACTGTGTCTTTGTGTGTGGCTATGTATATATGTGTATACACCCAGGACAATAAGTTTATGGGAAAACAAACCCGTTCTAAACAACAGCCTCTGACTTAAAGCAACAGACATGCGGTTTTCTTGTACCAAATCCATAAGGATTCTAGGTGACCCAGTTAAGAGCGGAGGAAAGGGGCGTCAGACCATGCAAATTTACTGTCAGCTGGATTACAATCTCTGTAAAGAGCTCCAGCCAAATCTCAGATTCCGACTCCAAAAAGGTTGAGACGAGGGTATACTTTTAAGAAGGAGACAAACATCCATTCCATGCCGACTGCTTTAAGGGGTCGTGGAAGGAGGAGGGAAGCAGCCAAGAAAAGCGTCTCTCTTTCCGAACAGTGACTCTGCTGACGCGGGCTTTATTTTGAAGCACTGACCATACTAAGCCCAGAAAGACGGGCAAGAGGATGTCGAGTATCCGTCAAATCCGTCGCAGACGGACGACACAGAGTCTTGGCAAATGATCAAACGTATGTCACACACTTCTGGGTTCTAGGGTCAGAGAGTCTAAGATTAAAATCCTAGCTTGACCACCAGCTAGCTGTATCACCGTGGACCCCTTCCTGGGTGTCCATTTTCTCACCTGAAAAGCAGAGACAGCAGTAGTGACCATTCTTTGTCACTAGTAAGCCTTCCACAATGGTTAGCCATGATCATTCTTGTTATTTCTATTTGAGGATGTAAAACAGGGCTGCGCTGGTCTGTATTTCACAAATGGGTTCTTGCTACTAAATTAAACCATTTGTTCAACTGCGTAGCATATTACCTGGTCAATGGAAAGTAACTGATAAATATAACTGCTATCTGTGTAAAAATAAATAGGTTACGGAATTGCACAGTTAGAAAAACAAACTTAGGGGCGCCTGGGTGGCTCAGTTGGTTAAGCATCCAACTTTCAGCTCAGGTCACGATCTCGCAGTTTGTGGGTTCGAGCCCTGCGTGCTGACAGCTCAGAGCCTGGAGCCTGCTTCGGATTCTGTGTCTCCTTCTCTCTCTGCCCCTGCCCTGCTCACACTCTGTGTCTCTCTCCAAAATAAATAAACATTTAAAAAAATTAAAAAAAAAAAAAAGAAAAACAAACTTGGAAGGAGAAAGCAAAAGGTTAACCATTGCCATTTCTGGAGGGTAAGTTTATGGACAATTTGTTTCATTTCTGCATGTCGAAAGTGAATAGGCATCGTTTGGTAAAGAAAAAAAAGTCTTGGTATTTAAAAAAAAAAATCCAAAAAAAAGGGGGGGGGGCATTCATCGTCTTCAAGTAGAAATAAAGCTATAAATGCAGTTTTTAAAAACCAGCCAAGGGACGCCTGGGTGGCTCAGTCGGTTGAGCGTCCGACTCTCGATTTCCGCTCAGGTCATGATCCCCGGGTGGTGGGATCGAGCCCCACGTCTGGCTCCACGCAGAGCGCGAAGCTCGCTTAAGATTCTTTCTCCCTCTCCCTCTGCCCCTCCCCCGCTCACACTCTCTAAACAAAACAAAAAACAACAGTCAAAACAGAAGTTGCAGGATTGCTTGTGAAATCAGAAAGATATTACAAGCTCGCCCCAAAGTTGGGGTTTGAGACCAGATCTGGCAAGGGTGCCCCCTGGGACCTCCCGTGTGATCCACAGACCAGGGGTCAGACACACCCAGGCGGCGAGGGGAACAGCCCGCAGACTTCACTGACAGGAGAGCGGCACTTTCCACTGAAGGATACAGTCAACATTGGCTTGAACGGTAAACTTGACCAAGAATCCGAACTCAGCTGACAGGCTGCAGGCCAGAGGGTTAACAGACCTGCTCCGTGGCATTTTCCAAATACCTGTGCCATTATAGACAGAGGGCTCTGATGACACTAGCCGTTTTGGTTCAGGACCCACGGCCCCGTGCACTTCCCGGAGCCTGTTACATAAGCCCAGGCTGGAAACAGAGGCCAAGCTCCATGGAGACGCGGAGGCCACGCCAGCAGTTAAGGGCCCGCTGCATGAGAGCGTGGAACAGGGAGGGTGGATTTGAGCCTGAGAACCAGGACCCTCATGGGCCTCACTCGGGGTGCCCAGGTTCAGGAGCGTCCCCCTAACCTCCTCTTCCTGCTGGGTCCAGCATACAGGGGGATCCCTCGGCTCAGGCCTCAGCCCAGCTGAACGGCCGTCCTTTCCTCCCGTTCTTGAAGACTTCCCAAATCCCTGCCCCTGTCCTTTTTCCCAAGCCCCAGCGTGCAAGCCGCAGGGCAGGCTGATCACCGATTCCCAAAGAACTTCAAATTCTCCACCTCCAAAGGGAACTCCTGATCCCCTCAACCAGGCTCCCCTCGGAACCTCTCCATTTTCTGTGAAATGAATTTCACTTCACTCCCTCTGTTATCCACATGGGCAATATTCCCCCAAATCACGTGAATCACCCTACCTCTGCTCAGTTCTTCTGCAGGTGGTGTTCATGATCCGTCTTCTCTTTTGTCCCCATGGCCTTGACCATAGCTTAGGCTCTCTCTAACCTCAGGTCCAGAACATCCCCATAATAAAAATGTCATTTGTTGAGCGTTTACTGTGTCCCAGCCTTTTACATGTGTTCCTTTACTTAATTCCCTCATCTTGTGCCGCGTCTCACCCTGTTCTCTCTCCCTCTATACACGAGCTCTATGTCTGGGCTGAAAAGCTCTGCAAAGTTCTTTGGTGCCTCGGGGCCCTTGCACGTACGGTGTCCTCAGCCTGAAACACTCTGTTTAACTTCCAAAGTCTCAGCTTAGACTGCCACTTTCTTGCAGAGGCCGTCCATGATGACTCTATTACACGGGCCACCCAAGCAGTAAAACCCACTGTGTTCTTCACGGCACTTAACCTAATCTGAAATGATCAGATGTATTTATTTCATTTTAGTCTGTGTGTCTGCCTACAATCTTACTTCCAGGCTATGAGATTCCTGCGTGCAGAGATGATATCTGTTTGGTTCTCCACTGTACGATCAGCATACATTGTAGGAGGCAGCCCTCTTTTGGCTAAATGAACGACTATTAGTACCCCTGCGTGAAAGGTAAGGCAATTGACATTCAGAAAGATTTACAACTCGCTCCCGGTCACGAGGCTACTAGGCAGTGGAGTCCACACTTGCACCAAAGCTCTTCTGGCTCCAAGGGGAAAGCTGACGGCCACCTTGCTATTCTGCCTTCCACGCTGCAGTAACCGCCCGTGTGGGCTTTCCACCTGCCTGATCCAGACCCTTCTGTATCGCTCTCCTCGTTTATCATTCTAAAATACCAACTACGTCTACCAAACTCTGCTCAACCGTTAATCAGCGGCTCCCTACTGCCTTCCACGCAGACTGCACGCGCCCGCCTGAAATCAGAGGCCATCTACGCTCTGTCCTTCCTCTTCTCTCCCCAGCCTCGTCTGCAGGATTTCTCTGCTTCTTATCTAATCTTCGTTCCCCACACCTGCAACGCCTCCCTCCCTCTGCCTCTCCCTAACACCTTCCCTTGAGGCCCAGCCCTGGTCCCACCTCCCACGAGAATTCCTTCAGGGCGGGCAACATGCCTCCTGCGTTGGGATCCCTGGAGCCCAGTATAAACCCTAAATGAGAGAAGCTTTGTTGCTGCTATGTGCCATACTCTGGCCTGCAGTCCTCCAAAGATGGGGGTGCCTGGGGAGCCTGGGGGGCTTAGTCAGTTGAGCGTATGACTTTGGCTCAGGTCATGATCTCATGGTTCGTGAGTTCCAGCCCCGCGTCGGGCTCCATGCTGACAGCTCGGAGCCTGGAGCCTGTTTCGGATTCTGCGTCTCCCTCTCTCTCGGCCCCTCCCCTGCTCGTGCTCTGTCTCTTTTTGTCTCTCAAACCTGAATAAACATTGGGGCGCCTGGGTGGCTCAGTCAGTTAAGCGGCCAACTTCAGTTCAGGTCACGATCTCGCGGTCCGTGAGTTCGAGCCCCGCGTCGGGCTCCGTGCTGACCGCTCGGAGCCTGGAGCCTGCTTCCGATTCTGCGTCTCCCTCTCTCTGCCCCTCCCCTGCTCATGCTCTGTCCCTCTCTGTCGCTCAAAAAATGAATAAAAATTTTGAAAAAAAGCTAAATAAGCATTGAAAAAAATTAAAGACAAAGATGGGGCACAACGGCAAAACTCTGTCACTTAGTGCCCTTGGAGGCTGGCTTCTCAAGCCTTTCCCACCCCACCTCCACCCGGGACTGCTAACATTAGGGCTACTCTGAACTCTCTCCTGGGTCCTCCCTGAGCAGTCTCTGACATGAACCTAAAGACAGAGCCTAACCCACTGGGCTTAAGGGGGAGTGGGGGGGGCGGGAAAGAAAGTTTACAAGCCCATCCAGTTTTCTCTTTTAAAACCACCTCTTTGCCCCCAGGGACACCTTCCGCATATGGTGTCAGAAAGGACCCCCCCAAGTACCCCTCGGGAGGGGAGCATCAAGGCGGAGCATCCCTGGCAGGGATCAGCACGGCCTTGGGGCCAAGTGTTTGCTGAGGGCTGCTGGGCAGAGGTGTGCAAGGCTCCCGGTCCCCCGCCCTCCCGCCAAGTCTTGGCCTCCACGTGCGTCGGTTTCACCGTGGTTAATGGAAAATAAAATGCTCAACTCAAAAACACTTTTCCGATGATATTTTAAGGGAATATGAGATCACAGAAAATCAGGGAGGTAAGTTGAAATGGTGTAACCCCAAGCCACATTTTTTTTTCAAAGAATGCCCTGAGGGTGGGGTATGTATCTGGGGAGACCTTACCCTAGAGGCTACCTGGGCAGCAGCGACCCTGATAGTCGCCACGAAAAGTCATGATGCTACCTGAACCCACACCCTCCCTGCAAATAGCCTCCTCCCCTCTGAGGCCCAAAGGGACCCCGAGGTCCCTTTAGCTTTACAAGAGCTGCCAACAGCCCCCACCCCGCTCTTGCCAGCCAGGTCAACACTCTGCCTCTGCCAGAGATACCAAATGTTTCCTAAACCCACCCCAAGTCCAGTTCCCTGAGCTATGAATAGTTATTAACATTAACTCGGGGCATTAATTAAAAACCGTTCAGCCAGGCAAATTCTCATACTTTTAAAAAGTCATTTGGGTAATCGCCTTTCCATGCCACAAACTTTCCAAACGACTGACAGGTTGACATTTCATAAGGTTGTTTGTGTTAATCAAGAAGAGGGAAAGAGCCGGTGTGGTTCCCCAGTTCATTTTTCAGGTGCCTTGATTTATTGATTGGCCAATCCCCACTTAATAGCTATACAGCAAGGCTCGGGGAGAAAGAGGCCCCCACGTCCCCGGGGCTGGGGTCGGGGCTGGAGAAGAGGGAAGTGCCCCAGGGCACTGCCACGGCTGTCTCCAACTTCCTCCCCTCTCCCAACACCCAGCAACCAGCTTCCCCTGGGACGCACCGCAGAACCTCCCAAACTTTACTCTGGGCTGCACACCCCCTGTCCACCAATGAAGGGCTACTTCCTGCACAAATATCCAATGGGGGGGGGGTGCTATTTCGGCAAACTTAGGAGTCCGAGGGCAGTGGGGACTAGGCTCTTAAACTCTCAAACTTCTTTCTTAAAGCGGGAGAACCCAGAGCCAGGCTGGAGTGTGTGAGTGTGAATCCCACCTTCACTATTTACCAGAAGTCTTGGACTTCTCTGTGCCTCAGTTTCCTCATCCGTCAACAATTTGTGCAGTAAGTATAATATCTACCTATACAGTTCTTTGGAAGGTTCCTTCCTTCCTTCCTCCCTCCCTCCCTCCCTCCCTCTCTCTCTCTCTTTCTTTCTTTCACATTGATTCATTTTTGAGAGACAAAGAGACACAGAGGGTGAGCAGGGGAGAGGCAGAGAGAGAGGGAGACACAGAATCGGAAGCAGGCTCCAAGCTCTGAGCCGTCAGTACAGAGCCCAACATGGGGCCTGAACCCAAGAACTGCGAGATCGTGACCTGAGCTGAAGTCGGACGCTTAGCCAACTGAGCCACCCACGTGCCCCAAGGTGGGGTTTTCTTAAGGAAAAACCACCACAAAGCCTTCCAGCAATCCTATGACAACAAAATACGACCCACACAGGCACAGACCTTATCTAAACTCACTGCACACCACAGACACCACGGACGCATGTCAATGTCAACGTAGCACCTACTGTGTGCCAGATGTTAGTACAGGCACCAGAAATACAAAGCACATGGGACACCCGGGTAGCTCAGTCGGTTAAGCCTCTGACTCTTGGTTTCAGCTCAGGTCGTGATGTCACAGTTTTGCGAGTTCAAGTCCTGCATCGGGCTCTGTGTTGGCAGCATGGCGCCTGCTAGGGATTCTCTGTCTCCCTCTTCCTCTCTGCCCCTCCCCCCGCCTCAAAATACGTAAATAAACTCAATACAAAAACTTTTTTGAAAGAAATACAAAGCACAGAAAGGAAGGTCCCAGGCTCCCCAGAGCAGAAAACCTGGTAGGAGAGAAGAGGTCCAAAACAACTGACACTTTTATTTTGTGATATATATTATGTGTGCATATTATATATTATAATACATATGTCATACATATGTACACATGCACGGATACCTACAAGAGCTGGGGGAGAAGGAGGCTCCCACCTCCGTGGGTTGGCAGGGTGGGGGGCACCTCGGCAGGAGAGGAGGAAACGGTCGCAGGGTCATTAGCCAGAAGGCTCACTTGGTTTCGGTGGAAAGGAGGATGGCAGGCATTTCTGCGCGGGAATCACGCTGGCACTTTCTCGCTGTACCATCTTGGGTTTTTAACACCTTTTCGAGCATCAGTAAAAAGCGCATGATGCACGGACACCCCCACGCAGCAGGCAGGCAGTAGGTGATCAATTAATTGCCAAGGAGAGAAAAGCGAGAAAGCTTGGCCGAGGCGGTGCCCGAATGAGGCCGTCGGGAGGTGCTTGGCTGGGCTCAAAGTCAGACAAGCGAGCAAGAGGCCCTCATGGGAGCCCGGTGGCAGCATGGCCCCGGCCGTGCTTTTATGCCATTTTACCAGCCCCATCGGCAAAATCTGGGCCATCATTCCTCCTCCTTCCTGTCTCCCGGGGATGTCTGGGGACACATGAGAACCAAGCTGGGGCAGAGAGTGGGGTAAGAGATATGTGATTTCAGAAGAAAGGCAAGCCGTGAGCTGGAAGATTATTTAACTCGTGGACAACGGTTGTGATTTTTTCAGGCTTATCAGGAAATCCTCACAGAAAAGAGGTTACCTAACGGAGACTGGGAAAGAATGTGCAGATATTTAAAAATATTAAACGGAATTACTAAAGCCCCATAATATGATGCCTCCTTTTCTGAGCTCGGCTGATTTTAAAGCCTTGAGTAGTAATCAGAAGCCGGATAGATCACAAGCTTGTTTAACTTGGCTCCCTGATCCCACGGCAACCAACCCCCATCTCAGGACCGGGCATCACCGACTTCTGTTTGGAGTATGATCTTCAGAAAGAGTGACTTAAACTGAGAGTCAGAGGTCATTCCAGGCTTCCAGTGAGACCCAGGACCTTCCGGGACACAGCTGAGTCTGCCAGTCGATAGGCAGGAAGGCTCGTGGGGAGGGGTTGGGAGAGACAGAGGGCAAACTGGGAGAGGTCCGACCTCCTGCCAAGACTCAGAAACCCCCAAACACGTAACCAACCGGCCTGCTGGGGAGCGGTGATTTGCACATGAGGGCGTGCGTATAGAGGAGCATGGAGTAAACACACCTTGCCACCAAGGGCTCAGAGTCTAATGCAGAAACTCCACAAAACCCAACTGTACTGGGCTCACAATGCACAGACACAGGCTGCAGAACCATGCCTCACAGCGAGACTCGCACAAGCAAAGTCTTATCAACTTACGGAGGTGAAGGGTCGAGTTTGTAACTGGGGAGAGACTGGGTATGCCCGTCGCCTTAGATGTTTCAGAAAGAACTGGATAGAACAGCGTCTGCACAGGCATCAGTACAAGCTTTGGCACAGGTGGTTTCCCGTATGACTTGGTGGACGTTCGCGTCCTTCTACGTAGCTGCTCTGGGCCCAGCCACACCCCCCCGCCGCCCGCCACCATTCTCTCATGGTTCCTGCGAATTTCTAGCTGGATCTGTGTTATAGGAACTTAGTGGAGCTGTCTTACTGTCCTCACAAGGACGCCCCTTGAAGGCATAAGCCATAAGCCAACTTACCTTTTTGTGCCGTTGGTTGTAAGTAAAATCCTTCAGAGTCCCACCCTAAGAAACCCCACTTCCCAAAACTTCCTCTATTTAGGATGGGGATGGAGAGATCATTCTGGTGTTTTGTGTGTAGGAGGACGTAGGGGAGTCCAATTCTTCCACCATCCGATTTCACGCTATTTCCAACGAATGACAGGCAAACTTTAACGATACATGGTCAAGAGATTGCTGGGAGGACCGGACGTGGTAACTTATGCCACTAAATGGCTTAGAAGCCTCATAAATTAGAGAAGATGATGTTTTCCACTCCTTCTTTGGTACAGCAAAAGCTACTGGTTAGCTTTGCAAACAGACAGCACTTGCAGTCAAGTGCAAGAGGCAGCAGGGAGCAAGGGGGCAAAAAGAAGACAAGAGCCAAGAAGCCCGCCCCTAGAGAAGGGTTCTCGACCTCAGCAGTAGACACATTTGGGGCTGGATCATTCTTTGTGGTGGGGTCTGTCCTGTGCCCTGCAGGGTACAGGATGTTGAGCAGCCTCCCTGATCTCACCCACCAAATGCCAGTAGCAACCCCCAGCTGGGAAGATAGAAAATGTCTCCAGATCACTGTCCAATGTGCCCCGGGGGAAGACGCAGATGTTCCCCCTGGGGGAAGACGCATAATGGCCCCTGGTTAAGAACCACTAGACTAGAGTCAGGTTGGCCACAGATTAGCAATGGGATCTGAAGGCTGTCAGGGGTCTCTGTTTCCCACAGGCCTTAAAGTTCTAGACCGCGAGATGAGGACCCTGACTGTACCGGTGTTTCCCACACTAGGGGTGATGCACCCCCTAGGGGTATCTGAGATAAATGTTGGCCATGCTCTAATATGGCATTAAATAATGCCATATTATATCACGCAGAAGTGCTTTTCCCTTTTCTGCTCTCTTTCCATACTGATCCAAGCAGGAAAAGCATCCCCATTTGGTGTTTTCAGTAATACCTCTGCAAGTCCAACTATAAGAAGAGAGAGCAATTCTTAGGCACAGAGACTTGGGAAGAGTCACAAAATCTCAATCTTTTATGATTCCACTGTATTTTCCACTTATGTCCTCTGATTCCATTTCTGACAATGATGTGGATTTTTCTCTTAATGTATGTTTACTTTAAAATATGAAACCACGTAGAAAACTATTAAGAAAACAATAGTATGGGGTGCCTGAGTGGCTCAGCTGGTTGAGCATCCAGACAGCTCTCGACTTTGGCTCAGGTCATGATCCCAGGGTAATGGGATCAAGCCCCATGTTGAGTTCCGTGGGGAGTGAGAGTGGAGCCTGGTTGGGATTGTCTCTCCCTCTGCCCCTCACCCACTCATGTGCTCCCTCCCTCTCTCTCAAAAAATTTTTTGAAAAATTTATAATAAAAAATAAAAAGAAAATAATAGTGTGTGTGGCGACACGGCAAAAATCACAAAAGTCTTAGGAAGTGTTTGGAAGGGTTAACTCTGCCCTTCTTCCCCCATCAATTTCTAACTCCCCACTGGACATTTTCTTGGGTGCCTAACATTAACCTCAAGACAAGAGGCAAGATTAGTAATTTGAAAATTCTTGAATCCGAGTTCCCTTTATAGCTCGGTTGTAAAGGTTGGTCATTTGTCATCTGTCATAGGTTGAATCGTGCCCCTCACTGAACAAATTCATATGTCCAAGCCCTAATCCTCAGTACTTCAGAATGTGATCTTATTTGGAAATCAGGTTGTGGCAGATGTAATCGGTTAAGATGAGGTCCTACTGAAGGTGGCCCCTGCCATGATGTGCCCGGTGTCTTAATAAAAAGGAGAAATCTGCATACAGACAACACAGTGGAAGTGGAGGCAGAGACAGGGTGATATCTCAACACACCAAGGGACACCAAAGATTGCCAGCAAACCCCCGGAAGCCAAGAGAGAGGCATGGAACACATCTCCTTCAAACCCCTCAGAAGGAACCAGCCCTTTGACCTTCTAGTTTCCAAAGCTGTGAGACCATACATTTCCATTGTGTAAGCCAGTTTATTTGTGGTACTTTTTGTAATATTAGCCCCAGCAAACTAACACATCATCTTAAATTGATTTGCTAGTTTGGTGACTGTATTTTGCACTCCTGAATCTCCCTGCAGGGCAGGAAATGCAGATATACCTGCTCAAGAACAGAGACAGAGAGAGCACGAGTGGGGGGGGGGGGGGTGTGTGCAGAGAGAGAGGGAGACACAGAATCTGAAGCAGGCTTCAGGCTCTGAGCTGTCAGCACAGAGCCCGATGCGGGGCTTGAACCCACGAACCGTGAGATCATGACCTGAGCCGAAGTCGGATGTTTTACCGACTGAGGCACCCAGGCGTCCCGTCACCATCAGTGTTTACATACATCTTAATATGCCTGCCAAATGTACATCTTCACAAACTATATAAGTTAGCTCTTTGCTTGTTGCATTCTCTTCTCTGCTTGTCTACACTATTTCAGCCGCTAGCTGTGAAATATGGGTGCCCAGCTTCAGCATCGAGGGAGGCCCCAGGGTGGAGGCAGCAGAACAGGGCCTAGAACGCAGGTAGCTGAGCACAGGTGTTATCACCTAGAACTCAGAGTCTGTAGGATGCGTGCTGTTCCCCCTAAAAAACGTTCATACCAACTGGGCCTTTCAACCGGAAGGTTCCAGCTACTTGCGGATGCTTAGAGCTGACTCCAAAGTGCCAATAAGGAGGCACCTGACAATTCGTGACCAAAACCAAACTCTTAATTTAAAAGGATGCCCTGGTGAGTAATTCAAAGCACACAAAGCCTTTTGAGCCCTTCTGCAGAAAGCACCACGTGATGTGGTCACGTCATGGGCGGCCTTGGAGGTGACCGGGGTCACCTCTCACTAGCCAACAGCGACAGGAACTAACGGCTCACCTTGTACTAACACCACGTCAGAACTCAGGACTTTTAGATACTTGCCACGTGGCCAGGAGACTGCAGCCCTGTCTTTTTGGATCAGAAAAATGCCCCTTTAAGCACCCACCTCTACAATATACAACAACAACAACAACAACAACAAATAAACAGAACCCATGATCGTGCTGCATTGTGTCTCCATCTAACATAAACATACCATAACCCCACACCTCTGATCACAACCATCCATTTGAGAGATCAAGAATCAGGCTAGAATGTTAAATAGCATTCCTTTTTTCTCCCGTTTCTGGGAGTGGCCTAGCACACACCAGAGCCAACGGAAGCATTAGGAGCCAGAATGCACAAATGTCCCACTGTACCCACGTACATCGTTCCCCCAGCACCCGTCCTGGAGGCATTAACCCAAATAGTGACTGGGCGTCCACGGTGTGTCAGACGCTGTGCTGGGAGCTGGGGCTCCGTCAGTCATACAGCGGACACAGTCCCAGGCGGGGACACCGGTCGTGAATAAGTACACACAGGCATTCAATTATCAATCAAGAAGCTTCTGGGAAGAAGCACAGAAGAACGATGTGGGGGCGGGAAGCGAGTTACAGTGACAGCAGAGGGCCCCTCTCAGGGAATGCCACGAATCGTGTGAGCTAACATAGGGGAGCTCCCGCCTTTGGCTGGACCCCAGGCATAACTGGGGTGGACCCCACTCCAAGGCCACACTGCAGAGTGGAAATTCTGAAACAGTTAAAGCAAAATATAACTAGGCTTGAGAGAACACAAGACCCATGAGGATACAAGCCAGGGGAACGCAAACTGCAGACATGACCTCAAGGTAAGGTAGGAAACTCAGAGCGTCCTTGAGACCAATGCCTCATTCTAGCACCTACCGCTGAACTGAGGCATACAGCAACAGGTCTTAAAGGGACCACGCAGAACCGTGAGATTTTACCCCTCCGGTCCACTGGGTTCTGGGAAGGCATTGATGAGGGCCTCGAGCATGACCACTCAACATTTTATCACCGTGAGTGAAGCTTAGTTAAAATAAAATTAAATAAGTAAGATAAAGGCTTCCGGATTCCTTGTCCCTCATTGGGATAACCCCCCAAGGCAAGCCTGGAAAATCCCTAGGCTGCTAGGTCACTGGGGCTCAAAGTTCTCCTCTTCCCAGCCCCACCCGCCAGTGGAAAAGTACTGGCATATGGGGTGGCTGGGTTTCTTCCAGGGGTCCCTGCTGGAGACACGTCCATGCCCCCCTGCCCATACCCTACAGGGAAATCCCACCGCACGGGGTTGAGCCCCAGCCTCCCCCTCCGGCCCGACTGGTTTCACAGCCTTGAACAACCCTGCCCAAACAACCAAGCAGTCAAGTGTGGCCAGCGGCCAGGAAAAATGCCTTGAAAAGCAGTGAGCTCTTCAGACGGCTCACAGCTTGGCTGGGACACCGCCCCGTGTGGAAAAGTGGAAAACGAACACGAAGGTCTGGTGGAGCGAGGAGGGGAAGGAGGCCTCGGCACCCTGCAGCCGGCCTCGGACCGGAGGGCCCAGCGCCGCGGGACACGCGGTGATCACGAATTGGGCGCTTCCCGCGTGAACAGAAAGTTCTGGAATGGGAAGGCAGAGGTGGGCGACGGTGGGGCACAAGGGGTGGGGGTGGGGGGCACCAGGACCTTCGTGCCTCTTTTCGTGAGATGACATACCTGACCGGCCAGGGCACACCTGGACGCTGGGGCAGGCCAAGCTCTCCAACAGTCGCCCACTGTTCCCTGAGCGGAGAGGCCTGGCAGCCGCACTCCTCCCAGACAGGGGGGTTTTTCTCCTCCTCAGTGGGGCCACGCCTTCCCCCAGGCACATATTCCCTCCGTCCAAGGGTTTCGTCCAAGCCCCAGGCTCTGACCACAAAAAGCGCCCTTTTCTTTGGCGGGCTCACCTCAGACGTGAGGTCCCGGAGAGCCAAACCGCCTGCTAAAAGGACACCCCCAGCACATTTCTTTCTAGTCAGAGGGTCCGTGGCTGGCGGCCACAAACAGCAGTCCTCCCCCGCCCCCCCAAGCCCGGGGCCCTCCCGAGTGGCTCCCTTGGTTCCTGCTTTATTTGTGGCAGAAAAAGCAGTTGCCTGAAAGGGCTCTTGGCTTCTTTAAGGTCCTCCAGGTTGACCCAAAGCAAGTTGGGCAAATCTCTGGTGCGACGAGCCAAGCTGTTGATCCCAGAGCTTCAGGTCTCGGTTCCGTGGGTGCCGCGGCACCCACCCCAGCGTTTCTGGCAACCGCCTTCCCCCTGTGAGCCTCCCACCCAGATACTCCAACGTGCTCCTGGCAGTGGTGGTCGAGGGGAGCGGGGGTGGTTCACCCTAACAGTGGGATCTGGAGGGACCCCCCCCCCTTCACAGGAGCCTAGTGGATTTCTTCTTTTAAAAAATCGTTTTCTTTTTTTTTTTTTTTTTTTGGTCACACAAAACCTGGTTGTGAAAGGAAAAGAAAATGCCAGCCCTGTTTGACAGACATCAGATTTATGACCATTTTTTAAAGCCTCAAGTACGTCACGAGAATTGGCCCACCCACTGTACTGCCCAATTGTAAACACGGCCGGGCGCCCACTGCCTCTCTCCCCCTATCGAATCTGTGGTCCTCCACCTCTGAACAGCCCTTGTTTCCCTCCCTCAGTCTCTGGAGGGTTAAAGAGATGCCTGGCTGTGTATGTATATACGGGGGGTGCACCATGGAGCTCTCTGGGCTAAACCCCCAAGACAAACACGGCCGACTCACACCTCCACTGGCTGCAGGCAGGCCTCAGATGCTAACAAGCACAGTTGGGGCTCATGGTCTGCCCTGCCCGTCGTCGACTTCTCCATCCATCTTACACGCCACAAGTCAGGAGACCATTTCTCCCCCCCTTCTCTCAACGTACGAAGTCAGTAAACTGTTGTCAGGCTTGGCGATAAATTTATGAATTTTGGCCTCCGGATGGGGCTGGAAATAAAAGTAAACACAGGGCACGAACCACTGTATTTCAGGTTTGTGCCCCGTGAGGCTGACTCTGCAAAACCATAGCCGAGGGAGACTCATTTGCCCTTTTCAATGAGACACCAGGAGACAGTTTTCCTCAAGGTAGGGATGCTATTCTGAGCAGGAAAGAGAGGCCAATGTCCTGTGGAAATTTTAGGGTAAGGACTGGAATGCAGTGATGTGGCCCCTTATTCAGAGCCGTGCGCAGTCCGGCCCCCCGCTCTGGCCCAGGGGGTCCGAGTGGTATTCTCTGAGAGTTCTGGCTAGGACCCAAGCCTGGTGGGGGGAGGTCTTCAGATCAGAAAGAATTTTAAAAATCTCTATCATGAGATCCACTTTCCTGGTATCATTTATCCAGAAAGAGGAGACGGGGAGGTGTTCAGAAAAGAGGCAAAGGGGTCAAGTGTAAACAGATAGGTCTGTCCGGTCCAAACACGGATCAATAGGTTTCATGTGATTCTGTGGGTCAAAAAACTAGCGGGGCTTGAGGGCCTTTGAAATCTGAAGTCTCACTGATCTGTCCATAGTGAGGAGCAGGGGAGAAAACAACACGGACCTCTGAAAAACGCAATGTGTTAGCAGCTGGCATTTCTTTTGCTTTTTCTTTAGAGGGAGATTGAGAGAGAGAGAGAGAGAGAGAGAGAGAGAGAAAGAGAGAGAGGGATGGAGCAGTAGACATAGCGTTTGACTGACGTGCATTTACCGCATGTCTTTCTGGAGCGTATTTGCTTAAGCAAAGTAATAAAACAAAAATTCATAAGGCAAAGGTTTTCTTGGTAACAATTCAGTGGAAATATTTGTGAAGTCGCGACCAACTGCACACACTGAAGATGTTCCCCCTGGAAATGGCTTGGCAAGGTGACGGGCTGGGCGTGTGGCTCAACAAGGGGGCAGCGGTCACTACAATCCACCTTTGTTCGGTCCCAGGGAAGAGGCTAATAATTCATCTCCAAACACCGAGTAACAAACCCACATCTGCATGAAAACTGGATCCAGTAAGCCAGTGAGCATTGCCGCTCTGGGGGAAGGTCATTAGCTAGACGCTTGGGATTTGCACAGTTTGGGTTGTACATATATGGATTTTATACCTCGTTTTGTTTTTGAAATGGGACTTTAAGACGAACCTTAAAGCTTTCCTCCTCTGGATAAGAAGCCACAGAATCGCTGAACTACATCCTCAGGAAGATGCGTGAAAGGCCAACAACGATTAATTCTCCACCTCTGTACTTGGATGTGAGGGGGGGCCCCGCGAGGCGTGCCGCTAGCTGGCTCGGCATACAGACCCGAAGTATGCTTCGACATTCTCTTGGAATCGGGTGGTGAGATGCAAAGACGGGAGATTTTTAGATCGCACACAAAAATCCGGATTCCGGGATGGTCTTGAAAAACGAGACGATCTGGCAACCCCATCCTTGAATTCCTACACGGGAGCAGGCATCGAGTTGAGAAGCAGCGGTCTCTTTAAGGCAGGGCGTGTGCTCTCCAGTGTGCGGTAATCTATGCTATGCCAAAGCACCAGCCTTATTCATTCACTTGGGTTACCTCTGTGGCCCCTGAACGCATTTAAATTTATAATTCTGGTCAAAAATCATCTCCACTAGATGCTTCTCATTTGGTCTCTTTCATGGCAATGTCAAAGAAGATGCTGACCCACCCGGCCCTCCTGCCTACGGAGAAACAACATGGCTTGGTAAAAAGGGGACCAAAGGGAAGAGAAGAGGTAACCATCAGTGACTGGCCCTCTTAAGTTCCCTGGTGCAAGGCAGTAGAACTTTCAGTGCTATGACACTTCAAAGTCTCTAACCATGAAATCATTTGAGCAGGTATGTCTCAGATCCGTGCACCATAGATGTTACTTAACAGCAGCACGAAGGGACCCAAAAAAGTATCCAACAGACACAGGTCACCTCTCTCTCTCTCTCTCTCCCTCTCTCTTTCTGCCACATCTGAGTTACTATCATATGTGGCTCACAATATTAATGTGTTCTCAAGAGGCTTACATCTTTTTAAGGGGCTACAATATAGTGAAAGTGTGTTTGTGTAAGGACCCAAGAACCAGTTTGAAGGAGCTCCCGTTGGCCAAATCTGGGATATTTTGAGCACCAAAATAATTAAGTAAAGTAGTGAATTATAAACCAATGAATACTTAGGTATTCATGAGTGCCTGCCAAGAGTGAACAGACTCATTTATTTATTATACAAATAAACAGGGAGGCGGATAGACTCTTGATAATAGTAGAATGCCAAGAACCGAATGACAAATGCTGAGGGAACAGTGGAGGCAGAAAATCATTTGCAGCCATCACAGTGATTGGATCAGGCAAAGAATTATCACTGGATGCCAATTCTAGGAGGAAATTTCGATGAGAATTTTTGCCTGACCTTAAAGTATTTCCCCAACAGACCATTTATTAGTTGCAAGAGAGAAAAAAAAAAACAACAACACAGTAATTACATATTGGAGACACCAGATGATACCTTCCTTACACGGGTGGGCAAAATTAACATCACCAATCCTGGACAGATGGACACTGGGTACCTGTAGATGTGTCATGCTGAGAAAGACACCACACTACCTATTGAGTAGTCCAAGAACACATAACCTCAGTTGAACCACAAGAAAACCGCGTGCACAAAATGAGGAATTTTCCATTAGCAAAATGGAGGACGGGGGCAGGGGGAACTGTACTCTTCAAAAATGTCCACGTCATAAAAAAACAAAGGCTATGGAAATATTCCAGATTAAAGGGGCCCAAGGAGGGGCGCCTGGGTGGCGCAGTCGGTTAAGCATCCGACTTCAGCCAGGTCACGATCTTGCGGTCCGTGAGTTCGAGCCCTGCGTCAGGCTCTGGGCTGATGGCTCGGAGCCTGGAGCCTGTTTCTGATTCTGTGTCTCCCTCTCTCTCTGCCCCTCCCCCATTCATGCTCTGTCTCTCTCTGTCCCAAAAATAAAATAAAACATTGAAAAACATAAAAATAAAAATAAAGAGGCCCAAGGAGACACGACAACCCATCGCAGTCGCTTTCTCTAGCCTGCATTCACTTCCGGAGGGAAATGGTATCATAAAGGACATTATTAGAACAACTGATAAAACCAGACCATGGACGAAGAGTCGACGGGGGTATCACGTTAGTATAAATTTATGAAGGCGGTCGCTCTTCAAACAAGGATATCCCTCTTAGGAAATGCACATCGATGTATTGAGAGGTAAAGGCCCATGATGAATGTAACTTACCTTCAAGCGGTTAAGGAAGGAAAAAATAGAGTAAATGATATAGCAAATAGGATAAAGTGTTAAAAACAGGTGAATCTGGGTAAAGGATGTAGGAGTATCTGGTACTATTGTTAGAATGCTTGAATTATTTCCACATTAAAAGTTTAAAAACGTGTGGGCACAGGCACGCGTGCATGTTTACAAAAGCAAGAGACCTCACGAACACACTTTGAGCACGAATCGGTGGGACGAGACCCTCGGAGCAGAGGATTGGACACCACGGACTGGTGGGGCTTTCCACACACAGGTAACAGCAGGTGCCAAGATCAAGCAACTGGGGCCCAAGTGTCTGCTGAGGGGGTGGGGGGAAAATTTCCCCAAATGGACTATGTATGTTCAAGGGGAGTGGACTCTGAGGCTGGAGAGACTGAAAGCCAGTGGTGGACCCAGATGGCAGGTTAGGGAGCTTACTGTCAAGATAAAGTCTAGGGCAGGAACAGGAAGTAGCATATGCAAAAAGGTGTACAACCCACTAGTGAGTGGGACAGACTGGAGAGATGGGCACGTGGCCAGGAAAACCAGCTGGGGACCACTGCCCAAGTCGAGGCTGGCAGTCACCTGATGGCCACAAAATTAACGCCAGTGTCCCACAAGATGAAGGCATGCTAAGCATTGTTAGAAGACTGACAACATAATGCCTTACACAAACATGTTGAGTTTTTCAAATATTTAGTGGATAAAATATTAAGTCATTACTCAGTCAAGAGGAGCCTGTGAAAATACATAATATTAATGTGGGTCTTCACATTCAAAAGGATGAGAGGCTCTGGGGATAAGGTGTCAAGTTCCTGTCCAGGGCAGGGCTGTGGAGAACCAGGCGGGGGGGGGGGGGGGGGGGGCGAGGCAGGGAGGGGGGAATAAGAGGAAGAGAGGATCGTAAGTGCTGTACAAGTTTAGGGAACAATACTTTTAGTTTAATTATCATACATTTATTAAGACAGCAGAGTGTAACGAACTCCCAGGAAGTCCAGAGAGGAACAAGACAGACATAATGACCTTGTTTTTAAAGAGCCAACCTTGCAGGTATAGATTAAATTACAGTGGCCAGCTGAATGCCAGCCAAGAGGTAAATAGGTAACAAAACTTCATACTGATGTCCAGACAAATTATTGTAGCCCAACAGGAAAGAAACCTAGGGCAGAGCCCAGCGTGGGGGCAAAGGTAATGAACTTGAGGAGATGGGTGTAAAAAGGGATACACAGAGCTGACATCCGAAGAAATTCCAAGACCAAAGATGCAAATTTCAGAGCTGTTTTTTTTTTTTTTTTAATGAGGGGTGTGGCCAAAACCCTGGCAGCAGATTGGACTGTAGAATAGAAATGCAGGGCTGAAGCTCATCCCCAGTGGGCAGAGGTGGGATGGGGAGTCTGTGGGTGGTCAGTGTTGAACAGGCCAGTGTGAACACAGAAGGACTAAGAAAAGGCAACTAGATCTGAAGCGGTTTGGAGGGAACCACACAGAAGAGTGGGAAAAGCCAGAGTGAGATTTCCAACAGGGAAGGATGGGTGAGCTGTTAAAATCAGAGAGGATTCACAGAAATCTTTACCTCTCTGTAGAAGGAAGGAAAAACAAAAATAAAGAAAGTAAGTGGCCAGGTCCAAGAACATTTTTAAGTTCAGAAAGGCCCTCGGACATGTTCGCGGAGCTGGTGAGAGAGAGAATGAATGGGCTGAACAGGGTCAAAGTGAAGGATGAGGCAGGAACACGCCTGAGAGGCAGTGCTTCTGGGCTCTCTGGTTCGTATTTGTGATTTGGGGAAGGAAGGGGTTAAGTGGGACAAGGGAAAAGCAGCAGAGAAGCCACTGGGAGAGAAAAACAGGAAGAGCCTGCATATAATGGAGAGGACAGGAGGAGACCAGGCCATGTGCCTTGATAGGGGTATATTTACCCCAGCGGGAGCCCCCTCCCCTTGTCTTCCTCCCCATCTACCTGCATATCATTTACCTGGTTTAGTTAGAAACCATGGAAACAGGAAGCATGAAGAAGTACTGAAATGCTAGGAGGCCACGGTGCCTCGTGGGGCCATACTTCTGTTTTCTGGGGAACTGGATCCTTTGGCAACAAAGAGTGAGATGTCACACGGGCTGCTGCCCACTGTCCCACAGCCGGATTTGACCTTTATGGGACAAACAAGCTGGCGGCAGCTGTGGACCAGGCGCAACCGAAGCCCAGGTTCCCAATGTCACCCCAGCTCTGGGGACCCTGTGCTAGAAGCATCCTTTCCCTCCTTGCCGGCTCACTTCCAGCTTCCCAGCCCTGCTCCCCTGCGTGGTCCTTCTTCACATCCTACAAGTAACAGGTGATCTACGTCATCAAAGGATGCAGGAGAAACCTGGTCTAGACTCTGCTGCTGCTCTGGGGTCTGAGTAGTCATTTGCTCTGTATCCTTTTCTCCATCCATACTCAGTGCTGTGAAACCCCCAAGTCACGTAGAAAGGTGCTACGGATCGAATACTGTATCCCCCCAAGAGCCCTATGTTGAAACCCTAAGCTTCAGTGTCATGGTGTTGGGAGATAGGGCCTCTGGGAGGTAGTTAGATCACGAGGGTGGGGGGCCCATGAGAGCACTCGTGCCCTTGCAAGAGGAGACGGGAGAGAGAGCTTGCTTTCTTCACCCCCCCAGCCCCCGTGATGAGAGAAGGTGGCCTTGAGGAGAGTCTTCACCCACAACCTGACCATGCTAGCACTCGGATCTTGGACTTCCGGCCTCCAGAACCCCACGAAATCAATGTCGTTTAAGCCACCCGGTCTACGGAGACTTTGTTACAGCAGCCGAAGCTGACTAATACAAAAGGTATTAGCGTCCATCCACAAGATTTAAAGCAACCTATAAGGTCGGAAGCCTTATGCCAGCCACACGAGGGTGTCTGGGCCACAAAAAGTTCACTCAGCCCAAAACCGGTAACTTGACCAACGTCCACAAAGTCACTCCCACCCTCCGGCTCTGTCTGACTCACTGTACATTTTCTAGATTTATTCGGTCCTGTGCACGGGACCCTGTGCACCTCCGACTGGATTGTCTCCCCAGGAGACTCAGAGACCCTGGGTAATCCACAGGCAGGCTCACACGTGTCTCGAACACTCAGGATTTTTCTTTTTTTTTTTTAACCCTTGGGAAATCGTACGAAATGGCTGCCATTGCCTGTAGCTTCTGCCTTTCAAGCTGGCCCTGGTTCTCCCTGACACCTCGCCTTGGCTCCCCTCCCGGCCAGGTCGAGGAGTGTCTGGGATGAGCGCAGAGGAAATACCCCAGTGGCCACAGGCACCGAGGGCCTGCGTGCGCCATGGTGGTCCTTGTTGAAGCGGTCACGGCCCGCGGCCAGACACCCTCGGTCCTTACGGCTCCGCTCGGGCCCTGCCAACCACAGACGTCTTCAAACAGAGGCTGTGAAAAGAAGCATTGCTTCGGATCGGCCCCTACCACCATCCTGGGAAACAGGGTCTACAAGGAAAATATTTTCTTAAAGTAACTCCCTGGTTTGGGGGGTTTACCTGCCATAGGGGAATTATTATTACTATTAGTTTTTTTTTGTAAGAAAAGCATTTAGCGGCCCCTGTGAGAGCAGCTGACGGAGAGGAGGGGAAAAGAAATCTCTCTCTCTCTCTCTCTCTCTCTCTCTCTCTCTAGACCCGCCTGAATTTGAGGTTTGGCTCAAACACCAGGACAGGGCTGGCCAAGAGAAAGGTGTGGCTCTCGCTGAAGGACATGTCCAGGAGGCCAGCAACAGTAAAGTTGAATCCCGGCTCTAACCTCGCCTAACTCCCAGCCCGGACTGCCGGTGACTCACTTCATCTCTCTCGCCCTGGTGGCAGCATCCAGTAAAACGTGGGACTCCTGACCTCACTGGGGAGCAGGGAGATTAGCTCATGTTTATAAAGTGCTTTGAAGATGAAAAAGCCCGTGCCTAAAGGGGGCTATTATTATTATAACTGCCTGTGAAAAAAGAGAGAAAAGAATGGGAATCCATGTGTAATGATCAGCTCTTAGCACCCATGGAGTCAGAGGGGCAGGGAGCAGATCCTTGTGGGCAATTACTCTGGGCAGCTGTACTTATGTCCACGGCACTGAGGCAGTAGTCCCCAAAGTCTGGGATGGGGACCATCACGGGGGGCCCAGCAGATGGCACAATGTAGCATCGAAGCAACCCCCTTCCCTTTCTCTTTGAATCCTGGTTGCGTTTAAGGAGAGAGGCTCAGCTCCATGCAGGCAGGTCTGTGACATGGCTTCACGTGCTGATTTCTCTTTGTGGTAAAGAGAAAGATAATCTCGAGGCCAGAGGCTTGGCAGACAAGCGCCATCTCCCTTGAATTTACAAACATGGTTGAGATTTCATTGTGCTCATTATTTTTAGATTTACTTTGTATGGGAAGTGGTAATGGGTTCAGTAAATTCTATTTTAAGGTCATGTTTCTTTCTTTAAATCAGAGTTTGTCAACCTTAGCCATGGGCACTGGGGGGCTGGTTATAATTCTTTGCCGGTGGCGGGGGGGGGGGCTGTCCTGCGCATTGTGGGATATTTAGCAGCATCTTTGACCTTGTCTACCCATCAGATGTCAGTAACACTGCTGTACCCAAGTGGCAACAACCAAAAATATCTCCAGACATTGTCTAATGTCTCCAGGGGTGGGGTGAGGGGAGGCACCCACCCCCCCATTTGAGAATCACTGTTTTTCATTCAATTCACTTTAAACAAAAACAACAACAACAACAACAGATTTAAATAGTAAAGACTGAACTAAAATGGCCCCAGTAAAAGAAAACCTGTAACATACAAACAGCTGACTGACGGACAAGAGATTCAACCATTTCTGGAAGTCGCAAACAAGAATGTTTAGAAATCATTTTCATTCCGGGCCGTTCCCAGGGGTCATGCCCCACTTATCAGATCTCCAGAACTCAGTGGACACCTGCTTGTCATGACTGGCCTGCCTAGAAGCTAGAAAAAGGATGGGACCAGGGCAGTCATTGGGAAACATGGGTGGAGCCCATTCAGAAATGTTTCAAGGTCCCAGAAGGGCCTTCCAAGGAGAAACTGTGGCCCAGGACGAAAGGCTCTGGGCCCCGGGACAGATTCAGTCTGTAGCAAAACAGGCCTAGTATAAGGCTTCCTAACGCTATTCACTTTCTTCAACACGGTGCCATGCATGGCAATACACAGGAAAAAGAAAGCATCACAATCCAAGGCAAAGAAAGGGCTTACAAGGGGGCTGCTTCCAATCGCTACAAATCGGTGGCAGCAAAGCTATATAAATGAAATAATTAAACCCCACACTGGCAGCTGCCCAGCAGGCATGAGGAAAGCCTATTCCGTCACCACCTATGGCCCCAGCACCCACCGGGTGCAGGCCGTGAACAGTTGCTACACGGGCTCCTCGGCGTGGCCATCTCTGGGCTTTCCACGGGATGTTTTCCTTCCATGCCTCTCTCTCCTATGTGGCATTGCATTCCTCATGCCTCACCTGCTTGTCCCCAGATCACCAGGAAGTTAAATGGCCAAACTTCCTGGTTCATGCAAAGTTAAGACTGTCAATTACACAGACACCGGGAAAAAAAAACAGTCTAATTGTGAAAATTGTGCCTCCAATACTTCTCTGTGTCAGGGACCAACATCAGACATCTACAGCAAACACAAAGACAACTCACAAGAGGAGGTTCTTTGAACCATCAGCAGAAAGGATCCGAGGGAAACACGGGACAGCACATCCTCACAGCAAGCGAGCCCTGTCTGCCTGGGAGTCTTCACCTTCAGTCCCTGTAGCACGATGCTCCCGTGCATTCCTGAGGACAGCCTGGGGAAGCAGCTTTTCCTGCCCCCGTTGTGCAGATAAGAAACCTGAAGGCCATGCACCCAGGGGATCTACTTTGTGATTTGGAGAATCAAAGCAATGTAGGCTAGTGACAGATATTAATGCGGCAACCTACAATGGTTATAATGTCAGTGGGCTGCCCTATCAATCATTAAATCGATATTCACTTAGCCTGCCACATGGAAGCCCAGTGCTAGCCCTGCAAGGACCAGCCAGACACAAAGCCACGATCTGATCCCTGAGAATCCTGCATGTTAGCAACCACGGAGAGAGATACTACAGGGTGATATGTGACTCTTTGCCAAAGGAATGACACAGTTATTAAATGTTGTGAAGTCAAGAGGAACATCTCTGAGGGATGAGGAAGAGCTTCTTTATGGAAGGGCTGGGTCTGGGAATGTAAGAAAAACTCAGGCCTGGGGCCCCTGGGTGGCTCAGTCGGTTAAGTATCCGACTTCAGCCCAGGTCATGGTCTGGCAGTTTGTGAGCTCGAGTCCCGCATCAGGCTCTGCGATGACAGTGCGGAGGCTACTTGGGATTCTCTCTCTCTCTCTCTCTCTCTCTCTCTCTCTCTCTCACTCTCTCTCTCTCTGCCCCTCCCCCACTTGTCCTTTTTCTCTCTCAAAATAAATAAACTTATAAAAAATTATAAAAGAAAAAAAAGAAAAAGAAAAAGAAAAAGCACAGGCCTACATATAGGACCCAGGCGGGGCATTCCTAGCTGATGAATGGGTGTGGGCAAAGACCAAGCACAGGGGAAGAATAGATCATTCTGTGCCCTCATCCGTGTTCTCTGCAACCAAGAAACAAAGCTGCTCAGCTTTATACCAACTGTCTGTTAAGCAGGATACACTCCCTCCAAACACAAAAACGGAAGGAAAAAAACCAGTACCTGGACTCACTTCCCTTCAGTTTTAGAATGTAATGGATTTAAAGGATTTTTTTTAAAGCAATAACATTCCTACTTAAGGTAGCTATTACGATAGCTTAAGAGGAAATGGCACGTCTTCCTATAAAAAGCATCTGTTATGACCCTATTACGCTCCAGTGCTTTGCTAGGATGTGGGAAGAGAAAGTAGAGATCCCACTGCTTCTAGGAAGCTCTCAGTCCAGATTGGAAGGTGTTGAGGGAAGGCGGGAAATAGATTTATTTTTTGATTATTTATTTATTTATTTTTTAAAGTAAGCTCCGTGCCCACGGTGGGGTTTAAACTCGCCACCCTGAGATCAAGAGTCACATGCTCTATTGCCGGAGTCAGCCGGGCGTCCTGAGAAAGAGATTTTTAAAACCTGTGCTATGGATAAGTTACCAACCTCAAGTCTGAGGTTAAGAACACCCCTCTCTCTCACCCTCAACATTTATTAGCCGTTCCTCATTTTCCAGGTGTCTGCACAGACACGGTCCCTTTTGATAATGTATACAAATCCCTGAGAATGAACCAGGGGTTTATTACCGTCCCTAAACAAAGTCCAAAGGAGCCACATTTGCCCCTGAGAGAATCCACAGCTCTGGTGGCAGGATGCATGGCAGGATGAGGCAGGTTTTATAATGTGATTAAAACCTCCTGCCCACAGCTTTATGTTCCCTTGCTCATCCTAATATAAAAAACACCACCACTCCTGGAATCTCACACAGGTAAACCCAGTGACACGGGAAGGATGCTTATTGAAGAGCTGTGTCTTGTGCCAAAGAGTTGGGGACAACTTAGGCGTCTGTCACCAAGACAGTAGATACAAAGAGTAGTGCGTGCACTTTGCACTTTGCTCCTGCCTAGATTAGAAGTCCGAGAACTCTGTCAAAGGCCAGATACTACTTAATCCGGCAGCAACAGTGAGGAAGCAGCTACAGACAATACGTACATGAGTGGGTGTGGCTGAGTCCCAATAAAACCCTATTTACAAAAACAAGTGGCTGTGGGTTTTGGCCTGAGGGCCATCATCTACTGACCACTGGCCTAGAACATTCTTTCCCCAGATACCTGCCTGATCTCTGTTCAAAGGTTATCTCCTGAAGAAACCTTTCCTGGCCACACGCAACAATACCTGCCGTCACTCTATCCCTTTATCCCTAATTTTTTTCATAACACTTATTACTTCTGGTTCTATTTGTTTATCCGTTAAGTCTGTTTTCCCTCCAGTGATGCCAAGACTCGTTTTTCTGTTTTGTTTGTGATTAGCACCTGGCACTTAGTGACTATCTGTTGGGTGAAGGAAAAAGTGACTGCCCCATCCATCAGCCCACGTCAGGCAACAATGCATGTGTCTCATACTTTAGGACCAGGGAACACTTAAAGGTCAGCCAGGTTAGCAGACCACCTCCCTGCCCCGAGGGAGACTACATGAGAAATCACCCTGCGCAGATCTTTTTTTTTTTTTTCTTTCCCTCTTTTGAGAATCTCAGAGAAATCAGACAGTCAAACACTCCTTGGTAGCAACCCCAGGTCACTGCTCTGTGCCACCAATGAGAAGATCCCATAAGCCAACAGCATTTTCTCTTAGAACCTGCCAATCCCTTCGGAACATTCCACGCAGGGCTCTAAGACAGAGAAGAGGGGGAGAAAAGCAACTCCCGATGGATGGCTCACCCTTGCATCCACCAGAAGCCAGCTTCACTGCTCTCCAGGAGACTGAGCAAATACATTTTTTTCAGCAGAGAATAAAACCCACCTCTCTTCATCTACCTACTGTGGGTCCTTGCTTCCTAAACTCCAAACTGGTTTCTCAGTGCTGACACAGTGAAACCTGCCTTCCTAAACCTTCTCAAGGAGCCAAACCTCTACCATGGTACAGCCCGGAAGCCTCTGCAGAACAGATCAGAATCCCCGGTCTCCCTCCCCACCTTATGACTCACAGCCCAGCTAAGCTCCATTGACAGATTACGGATCTACTGTTCTGTTTCTCCCAAGGGCAGAGGGAGACCAGACAGGACAGCCCGCTGCAGAAAGCAATCCCACCTAATCCGTGAAGGAACCCAACTGAAGCCTTCCCCTAAAAACGCAACCCGATGGGACTCCAATCTGTGGCTGTTCCCTGCTGCCGGGCTTCTCACCTTTCCTACCATCCTGTCCTCTGGACATGACCTGGAGGAGCCCCGGGCAGCCCCCAGGTCCCTCACCACTTGGTCTCAATGGAAGAGTCTGCGGTCACACTTTCTGTCCAACCGGTTCTGTTCCTTATTTTTGTTTCAGGGAGGATTATCGCCATGGTGATGTCCAGGTGACAGAGACAGGAGGGGAAGAAACCCACCTGTATTCAACCCTAAGTGCTTTGAGCGTGTCAGAAAGCAGCAGCCTTGGGAAATGAAAAACCTGACCAGTGTTTCGTACCTGTCTCAAGACACAATACGCTAGAAAGTTGCTGAGCTGCGGCCGCCAGGCAGCTCTCCACGAAGGAGGCAGGGTCAGTCCGGCACCCCTAAAGGCTCTGCAAATCGCCCTGTACGAGGAGGTTCACAGGGTAGAAGTTTTCGCGTTTAGGAGGAGTGTAGCAGGAAGGAAAGAGAAAGTCGTCTGCGATTGGCGGGGGTTAAAAAAAAGGAAAGTGGTTTTCAAATGTGATGCAGATACCGCTCCGGGATCCAAGGATCACCACGGCCCTCGGGCCTCCTATCCCCACAGCACTGGTCATTTCTGTGTTTGCTGTGCCCACGGCATGGCCACTCTCTATCTGTACCTCTACTGGGAGTGGGTGGGGCAAACAAAACCAAACCCAGTTCCTGGGTATTAGCTTAGCACCCGCAAAGGTCCTCTCCGCTTCTGAGGAACTGGAAGGTCACCGGAGCTACACCCACTCACAAAGAACACAAAGAAATGAGGAACTCACTGGAAATTTTCCCCATCTATGCTAGGATGAACCTCCACAGGTACCCACAGGGGCTGTCACACAGACAGGCTCATGAAATAATGAGTTTATAAATATGAGTCTGTAACTGCTGCTTATTATTTTGGGGGAACTTTGTTTTGTTTTCTATTTATTTTTGAGAGAGAGAGAGAGAGAGAGAGAGAGAGAGACAGCACAAACAGGGGAGGGGCAGAGAGAGAGGGAGACACAGAATCGGAAGCAGGCTCCAGGCTCCGAGCTGTCAGTGCAGAGCCCGATGCGGGGCTTGAACCCAAGAATCGTGAGATCGTGACCTGAGCCGAAGTCGGATGCTCCATCGACTGAGCCACCCAAGCGCCCCCTTGGTTTTGTTTTAAATAAGTATTGTGTGCTAGCGTGGGCTGCAAACATTACAGATGGGTGGGCTTCCCCCACAAAATCACGTCCCCAGTTCATATGCCACGCCATTGACCGTCACTGGAGCCCCATCTCAGCTCCTTGGTTTTTTTCAGTTAATTGTTAAGAAGGCATATACTAGATTTGTCCCCTTTGTGGTTCTGTTATCTGTCTTTTATAGGTTTTCCTATTCTTGCTACCCAAGAAGGCAGGGACAGTCCGAGGGCTTTTCAATAGGAGAGCGAAACAGGTGAGGAGAACGAAGATTTTACAAAAATATCAAAGAACGCCTTAATTAATCAACGAAGGGTAAGAGTGCAAAGGGAAAGCCTCCGTGGTATCTGTGGGTTTGGTTGGCTCGGCGTGTTTATCAGGTTTGTAAGAAAAAGTGCAGCGGCACGAGGCTACTGTGAGCTCCCCCCTGCCTCTATCGACTATCCTTGCGGTAAGAAGGTCTGACGGGCCAATTTATATGGGAAAAGTCGTCAGAGGCTGGGAGACAGTAAGCAGGCTGACTGCACACGGCTGGCCTTGCCCTTCTGAAATCAATTAAAGGTGGCCAGCCCCTCTAACCACACGATTCGAGTGTGCATGCCAAATGGGGAGACATCGCGGTCGAAGAGGCAATGTTTCGTGCAAATCGTGGGTTTGGAGCAGGGTTTTGTGGAGGGAGCGTCTTTGGGAAAAATGCTAGGATGGCTACGGGCGGGCGGGCAGGCAGGCGGTCCATCAGAGCCACCTCCTCCCCCACGATCGTGCAGACGAGACTTCTCACCACCCTCGACGGACACACAGTCAGAAGCTAATAATGCGGTCCCAGAACGGACAAGACGCGTCCTTTAAAACACGCATGCACATGCATATATACTCCAGGAGGTTCAGAGCCCCATCTCTTTCGCCTGGGACTTTTCATGCTGAGGATCTGGGCGTAACCCATGGGAACAAGTTCCTCCGAGGCCACACGTGGCTGAAACTCTCCTCCCGGTCTCCCAGACGCTGGCTCCCCTGGGAATATGCGAGCAGAGAGCCGCTGTGGGGTGATTCATAAACTGAGCTCCCAGCCGGGACACCCATGAACCTGCAGCTTCCATTACTCAGCCTTCCCTGAGCCCTTCCCACGGCCAGAGTCAGGGCCACTGGCTGCTGCTCCAGACCGGCCCTCGTGCAGGGACTGACACCTGCCTAGGGCAGCCTCTGCTCCTTCCTGCCTTCTCTCCTCCATCAGACCGGGGACCCTGGGAACCTGGGTAAAACTTCTCGACACGAGAGACTCTGTTTTGGGACTAACACTTCATTCTGGTTTGTATTTTTGAAACAGAAACTACACTTAGCTATTGAACTGGGCAAAGGTACAGGACGGAACGAAGGGCTGCGGCATGCACGTTCTTGGTAAAAGTCGGACACTGTGCAAAACACATTCTTCTAGTGACCGTCACGATGCACTCAGAAAACCAATGAACCGTGAAATGTCACTATATCTTCCAATCATAATTTTTGGAAAACAACTTGTGTGAGTTTCCTGATACTTGGGTAATTTGCCAATGAAGCCCTCCTGGCCCCCATGTCCTCCTCAAGGGGTTGCTACCTGAATCTGTGCTCCCCAAAGTGCAATTCTAAGATCCCAAACAAATGCTTCAGGTTTATTTCAGTTCTGCCTCTTCTCTTGGTCGATAGGACCCAAGCACACACAGCGGGTCCTAGGAGGAGAAGGGGAACGGTGTCACTGTGGGCTCAGAGAAAAAGGCAGGAAAGTAACGTTCCGTTCCCTCGGTTGAAAAATCTGAAGCTCAGGTCCAAGGTCACTATTTTGTTTTTATTTTTTTAAGTTTTTTTTTTCCAAATGTTTGTTTATTTCGAGAGAGAAAGAGAGTGAGAGGGGAAGGGGCACAGAGAGAAGGAGAGAAAGAATCCCAAGCAGGCTCCATGCTGTCAGTGCAGAGGCCGATGAGGGACTCAAACTCACAAACCTCAAGATCATGACCTGAGCCGAGTTGGACGCTTAGCCAACTGAGCCATCCAGATGCTCCAAGGGTCACCATTTTAAAATCAGCAATGAGGGGCTCCTAGGTGGCTGAGTTGGTTAAGCAGGTGACTTTGGCTCAGCTCATGATCTCATGGTTCATGAGTTCGAGCCTCGCATCGGGTTCTGTGCTGACCGCTCATTGCCTGGAGCCTGCTTTGGATTCTAGGTCTCCCTCACTCTCTGCCCCTCCCCCACTCACACTCTGCCTCTCTCAAAAATAAATAAATATTAAAACAATAAATTAATCAAAATCACCAATAACACTCTATCTACTCAGCTTACTCTTCTCAGCCAGTCTCTAAGCTTTGTTTCTTCTGTGATTTGTGATTTTCAACATTCGAGGGTCCCAGCTGCCATAAATTCTTCCTAGGGCAAGGTGGAATGAGTGGACCCCGCTTGCAAAAGGAGGAGGGGTGGGGGGGACGAATATGTTGTACCTCCCCCCTGCTCTCTGTCCCATCCCACTCCCACTGCAGCTCTGCCCCCACTAGAACTCATTCAGCAACCAGGGGCTTCCCCTCCTTAAGGGGACTTCAGAACATACAACTTTGCTAATACTCGCAGCCTACTATCCCGAAACTCCGAGCTTATTTCAGAGAACGTGTCATAAATACCACCGTAGGAGTTCCAAAACTCTGACCCTCTTCTCTCTTCTCTTACCTTAACACAGCAAAGCTTTATCTCCTTTTCCTGATTGTTAGTGAGCTTTACTCCAATGTGCACGAAGCCCTATAATTGTTGTTCTGAGTGCCCACACGTACCCTGCCTGTTTAAATAATCAGGGATCTAGAACCAGGATTGGCAAACTTTGTGCAAAGGGCCAGACAGTAAATACTTCCAACTTTGTGGGCTGTGTGCTCTCCATGACAACTACTCAACTCTGCCTTGGTAATGGCACAGCGTGCAAACGAATGGGCATGGCGGAGATCCAATAAAATTTTATTTACAGACACTGAAACTTGTATGTCGTATCATTTTCACGTGGCAGAAAACATTACTTTTTAAAAAAACTTTTAATGTGAAAATGATTCTTAGCTCATGAGGTGCACAAAAACAGGTAGCAGGTGGGTTTGGGCCCGTGGAAAAGGAAACCCTCTGCGAATTCTTCCTTTTGAAAAAAAAAAAATAACAGTAACAATAGTAATAGCTAACATTTATTGAACACTGATTACACAGAAGGACTCGACAAAGAAAACTGCTTTCTGTTCTCACTGGTCTTAACACCCGAGGTAGGTAAATATCATTCCTGTTTAGTAGATGGGGAAACTGAGGCTGAGGAAAAGACAATGTGCCAAGCTCACGTAGTAAGGGTATTCATCTAAGAAATCTGACTCAAGGGGCGCCTGGGTGGTTCAGTCGGCTAAGCCTCTGACTCCTGATTTCGGCTCAGGTCATGATCTCACAGTTTCATGGGTTCAAGCCCCACGTTGGGCTCTGCGCTGGCAATGCAGATCCTGCTTTGGGATTCTCCTTCTCTCTCTCTCTCTGCCTATCCCCTCTTGCACTCTGTCTTCATTAAAATAAATAATAAATTTAAAAAAAAAACTTAAAAAGAAATCTGACTCCAGATAGAGACAAGGAGGCACGGGTTTGGCATCCTTAAACAACAGAATATATTAAGAAGGACGTGAGGAGAGGAGGTCCGGGAAGCCATCTGCCTGGAGCTTTGTAGGATGAGTTCAGAAAAGCCTCCCATCAGAGCCGCCATGGAGTGGGGAGGGACACCCATCTCCTTCCTGTACCAATTCCTTCTCAAACATTCTCCCAAGTGAAACAGGGCTTGAAGGGACCTCTAAGAATCATCTAGCACTGGGGTGAGGGAGGAGGGGGGGTACATTTTAAAAGCTAAGTGCCACCTTGGGCCATAGAGAAGTGCAGTGAAGGGACAGACTGCAGGGACATGAGCCTATCTCTGGTCATCACTCTCAGCGCTGGTGCAGGAATTGGCTCACTGGGATCCCCAAAGTAGCATCTGCCCTGCAAGCAACTCCCCACAAGAAGCCTCGGCCATTTCCAGACACTCTGGTCTCCCAAGTATTCCTTGTTTCTGCCTTCCTCCCGGCCCCAGCCTTCCTGCTGCCAGCCTCCACCTTCTCAGCGAGATGCAAAATTAGCGGAGCCCCCGTCTGCTGCTCCCCCCAGAGAGAATTCCATTCAAAAGGGGCCGGAGCCGGGAAGAGAGCTGGGTGGCTGCTCACAGTTCCTTTCAGAGCCGCTGCCCGATTTGTTCTCCATCCCGGGCACACCAAGGCACATGTGGGTGCAAGAGAACTCCTTGGCTGCCCATGAGGCCACCACACCCGGTGGAAAGCCATGGATCCTGGATAGAAACTGACCAAAGCGAGAGAGAGCCGGCTGCTGGAGCAGAGCTCTGCCCTGCAGACACGCACGCGGGTTTCCTAATCCTTAGGAGGCCCGACCCGCCGGGGCGCTCCAACAGGCCTATGCGGAGGGAGGAAAGCTTCTCATTATGTAAAGCACTTGGCTCCTTCCTCTTTCTCTGCATCCTGCTAGCAATTTTGTATCCGGTTTGGGAATTCCAGGAACATCTGCGATTGTCTTTTGCCCAACCACACATGTGCGAGCCGAAGGGCTCAATCATGTTCCTACCTGCCGGTGCCCTGTCATTAGCCGTGAACTTCAGCGAAACATACCAAACCCTGGCCAGCAACCACACCTGCGGGATCCTACCTCCCTGCCTCATCCCGCTCAGACCCAAGGCACAAAGACCAAGTCCCCTTTCCTGCAGTGAGAAACTCAGAGGTCCCAGAGGGCTTGTTTGAACAGCCAAAAAGTCCTCTAACCAACCAGACGGCACATTTGTAACACAGCATTCCCTGTTGGCCTCTGCTGGCATGTTGGCGTTTGTGTGGCAGGGTCAGGGCAGGCCAGGTGGAAACGGGTGAGGTGCGACTGAGTTCAAGAATCTCAGAAGAGGCATTGGCTTGGGTGAGTTCTATTTCAGGCAACACCGATGGCTGCTGTTCACATCAGAAAGTGAGTCTTTGGGATATTAGCACCCCCCCCCCCACATGCAAGATACCGTCATCTCGGGGGTCAGCTACCCCTTCTTGCTCTTTGGGCCTCAATCTGTAAAATGGGGTAGAAACAGTGCTGACCGTTGTTTAATAAGTAAGCGGTACATGTAATGCGTTTAGAAGACCATGTGACCCATAGTGCACACGCAACCAGCAATTATGAGTATTTATTATTCTTACCAGTCTTTGTCCCCACCATGGAGCTGCTCTCCACCACCCTGCACACCTGGGGCTTCCTCCTGTGTCCCCAGTGGCTTATCAGCCTCCATCCACCTTACTGTCACTGCGTCCTCCAGGATTCCGTCCTCAGGCCTCCTTTCCTTCATCTACCAGCCCTCCCACAATAGGCCTGTCCCAAGTAACATCTTTCCTGGGTGCAGATGTACACTCCCAGTCTCCCCAGTCTCCCGGGGCCCCACTCCACCCTGTGCTCCACCCCTGCATAATTTCAGTGTTCGCGTGCTTATCTGCCACCATCGGTCATTGGCTGGGCCAAAAGGAATGAAAATGGATGCATGAGTTTATCCCTGGTATAATCTGATGCAAAGAAGGAACCCAGCAAATGTGGAGACAAAGCACTACCTTGGGCCTCTCATCCTACCTCTGAATTCCCATCTCCAAGTGGCCAGGTAGACATCTTCCCACGAACATCATGGAAGTTCCAGAAACCCATGGTAATCCCTCCTGTGTTCTCTGTCTCAGCTTCCTCATTACATCCAGATCTTAGCACATCGGTGATACCCAGTAAATGCAAATTAAACCACCCACCCATTAGTTTAGGGTCAGGCTGACATTTTAGACATCATCTTGGATGTATCCCTCTCCCCCACAAGCCTTCAGTCCCCACATTGTCAATTTCACCTCCTCCCCCAATGTCACCTGCTTCCTCGCCCACTTTTCCACCATTGCTGATGCTCTGTTACTGCTCCACAGTCCAGTGACCAGCTCCTTGCTCACCAGCCATTTCTCCCCCTATCCTAATGTCAGGGGTGGTGGGGGGGGGGCACAGATTAAATCCTGCCCAGCTCAAAAGCCCTCCAAGTTCTGCAAACTCCCAGGCCCTGGCTGTCGAGATCCTCCCACTTTTTGACCCCACCCACCATTTATTTTTAATGTTTACTTATTTATTTTGAGACAGAAAGAGAGAGAGGGGGGCGCCTGGGTGGCGCAGTCGGTTAAGCGTCCGACTTCAGCTCAGGTCACGATCTCGCAGTCCATGAGTTCGAGCCCCGCGTCAGGCTCTGGGCTGATGGCTCAGAGCCTGGAGCCTGTTTCCGATTCTGTGTCTCCCTCTCTCTCTGCCCCTCCCCCGTTCATGCTCTGTCTCTCTCTGTCCCAAAAATAAATAAAAAACGTTGAAAAAAAAATTTTTAAAAAAAAGAAAGAGAGAGAGAGAACACGAGTGCATGAATGGGGGAGGGAGAGAAAGAATCCCAAGCAGGCTCTGCATTCACAGCACTGGGCCACTCAGGGCTCGAACTCATGAACAACGAGAGCATGACCAGAGCCTAAATCAAGAGTCAGAGGACCAACCAACAGAGCCACCCAGGCGCCCTGACCTCACCCACCATTTTAACCCCATCTCCTCCACTCCGCTCCTCCAGCCCCAGCCAACTCCTGGGAACGCATGCCCTGACCCACCTCGGGCCCTCTGCTCAAAGCAAGCTTCCACCTGACATGGCCATCTTTCCCGCCCACCTCAGCTCTGCTACAAAAGTCAGTGGTCCTCTGCAGCCTCTATTCCTCTCTGACAACTTTCTAGACCTCTCCCAGACACTTCTGCCTGCCTGGGTCTTCCAACAAAGTGCTCTGAATCACTAACCTGGTGTGCACATGTTCCGCCATGTGTTACACCAGTGTGCCACCCCCCGTGGGGACAGGGACCAGATCTCACACCTCTGGGCCGAGCAGAAACACTGTGCACGTAGCAGCCACTCGTATACTGTGAGCATATACGTGCTACGAGGATACATAAGTACACTTTTCTTTTTCTCACGCGGCAACCCCTGGAAGAGGCTCTGAGCACTTTACTGGTGACTACCCGGCAGGCAGCAGGGTTCACGTTGGCTCACATCAAGTAGGTCTCACCCCTGTGAAGGATGGGCTGTGGGAGCCTAGGGAAGGGTGGAAAACCCACGCATGCCTTTCCCGACCCGCCGGTCCCCTCCAGCGGCCACAATCAACCATTCCCCATACCTTTGACGTTCGTGCAAGATTTTGTTGGCATAAAGGCATAAGTGGCTACATTTTTTAAAAAAACTACTAATATACTCCGGCCAGTTCACCTTCAACAAGAGAAGGGTGAGGCCTACAGAGGGGAGATGATGTACCCAAGGACACACAGCTACCGGTGAGGGGAGATTACACCCTCACCCATATACCCCCAGATTGGTCAACACACCTGCACCTGACAAGTAAGTCCACAATTGAGAGGGTCCCCGCAGCGCACCCCGCAGCCACCCCAATTGCATCCATGGGTTCCATCATCTACCTCGTTTCTTGAAGTAGGTGATTCAAGGCTTCTCCTAAGACAGAGGGGTCTCAAATTCGGGAGCAGGGGTAACACAGAAATGAGTCAAGCTGGCTGAGCATAAGAATGAATGAGGAGGGGGGCGCCTGGGTGGCTGAGTCGGTTAAGCGTCTGACTTCGGCTCAGGTCATGATCTCACGGTCCGTGAGTTCGAGCCCCGCATTGGGCTCTGTGCAGACAGCTCAGAGCCTGGAGCCTGCTTCGGATTCTGTGTCTCCCTCTCTCTCTCTGCCCCTCCCCTGCTCACGCTCTCTCTCTGTCCCCAAAAAAAAAATTAAAAAAAAATTTTTTAATAAAAATTTTAAAAATTAAAAAACGAATGAATTAGGAGGGTGGGAGAGCTGTGACGGCCCCAAGGAGGTGGCACTTTGCAGCTCTCAGGGTTTGCAGCCAACGGGGAATACTGGCTCTTCCTCAAGTAAAGCTGGAGATCCAAAATTTCCTATGAAATACCCACAACTTCAGTATTGGCAACACACTCAAACCTTTGTAGCAACAATGTGTAAGTAAAACAAAGCACAACAAAACAATCACACCCATACCCAGGTCCCTGGGGCCATAGATTGGTACGTTCTGACCCTTAAGAATGCCTTTCCGGTTGAAAGACCAGTTAACAAGAAGAAGGAAAGCAAGGGCTGAGACCTGAGGTCATAATGAACTTTGAGTCTAAAAGTATACAATTTAGTACAAAATGTAACATCTAAAAGTGAGGCGCTTTCAAACAACCTACAAAAATCCCATTCTTGGGGCGCCTGGGCGGCTCAGTCGGTTAAGCATCTGACTCTTGATTTCAGCTCAAGTCAGGATCTCACAGTTTGTGAGTTCGAGCCCTGCGTGGGACTCTGCTGTCAGCACAGAGCCTGGTTGGGATTCTCCGCCTCCCTCTCTCTCTGCCTCTCCCCTGCTTGCTTGCTCTCTCTCTCTCTCTCTCTCAAAAAAAAAAAAAAAATTACACACACACACACACACACACACACGTGTCCATAATAGCTAGGCAGAAGCTCAGGATTTAGGGCGTCTTGGGGAAAACAGACAGTAGAAACAAACCAGCTATGTTTTTCTAAAAAAGCTTTTAAAATGCTCTCCTTAAGTAACTGCGGTTCTGATTCTGGAGTAACAATGGTGACAGTAAATTAGGGAGAGGAGCCCCAGCGGTTGGCAGCTCAAGGTGGCTCTCAGATGGAACATCCTTAAATTCAGACAGACATCAGTAGGAGAAATGACACTGGTTATCAGAGTCAGGGCATCCCCATTTTCCTCTGCATCCTGTCCATAAAACAAGGTGATTTACGGAGACACAGGGAGGGACCTTCGCTTCCCTTGTGCAGAATTTATTTCTCTTTAATGGGCTGCCATGCCTCCCCTTCCTTCTAATCTCTTCCTCTCTGGGTTTGCTCACCCTCTCCTGCTTCTGCTCTCTCCTCTCCGAGGGACAGCCGGTGAGTCCGGGCGGCAAAATGCTACGGGCTGAACCAAACGGTAAAAGAACAAAAGGGATGGGCTGAGTGGGCAGTAGAGGAAAGTGGCCACAGCCTGAAGAGGGCTGGCCTGGCAGATGTGGGTTTTCCTAGGCTCCCATCTGGCTTTTATTGGGGGAAAGAATGTATTAATGTGAATAATCCCACCTTTAGCGAAAAAAAAACTGGAATGTTGCAGACAATGGTGGGTGGGGGGCACAGGGGATGGGAGAATCCTCTCCTTAAGGGAGACACAAATGATTTACATCCTTGGACACAGCTTGGGGACTAATGGGGACCGGGATCTGTAATTAGACCACCACTACAATTACTCCAAATTCCTCCCCTTTCTTGCTCCCACCCAGTTCTGGTCTTTTCCAAGAAGTGACTGCTCTGAACCCGGGAGGCCAGGGGTTACAAAGTGAAGGAAGGTCTTAGAAGTTACAGGCCTGCTGGTGAAGGCTCCTGCCTGAGACTACGAGGTCTCCTGGGTGTGGGGGGGAGAACAGAACATCCCTCAGTGCAGGTAATTAGACATCTGCTGTCATTCTTCACAAAGCTCCTTCGCTGACATTAGTTCATTTGATCCTTGCAATACCCCTGCTAGGGCAGTGGGACTCCGCTTTATGAAGGAGAAACTGAGGCCCAGAGAGGTTAGATGACTTGCCAGAGATCACACAGCTAGCTAGTGACAGATCTCTCAGCCCCAAGTCTGGAACTATTCCCCCCGTAAGTACAGCCACCACAGTTGTTTGGAGTCTGGCAAAAAACAGAACAAAACCAAAAACAAAAAACAGAAAACAAAAACAAAACTCCTAACCAAGGACAAGTGCAAATATGCACAATTAAAATGGAACAGTTTGCATTGACTGATTTTAGAAACTGATTTTTAGAAAGGCCATCTCAGATGACACAGGGACAGAAACTGCCGAGCATGTATCTTGAAAGCCACAGATTTTTCTTTTCAACAACGGGAGGTTTAGTATCCAAGACTTACGTTCTCTCCCTTCCCTTCAGGCCCTACATGCCTTTTCATCCTCCCAACAGCGATACAAGAAGGGGAGATGTGGGCAGGAGATCGTCAGGCGTGACGGACTCCAGATTTCCCGTGACGAGGTCGGAAACCCTTTGCAGAAACTCCCCAGCGGCCAAGTCACCCAGATGGCTCCTCTGGGAGGAGTTTTCTCTGGGTGGGGCCAATGCAGAGTCAAGGTGGTGCCAGGGTCTTCAGGCTCCAGACACCCCCGGATGCTCAGAAAGTAGCTCAGTACCTGGACCCAGGACATACCCACCCTGGTGCCAGACACCAGAGGTCACCTGACTGAATGGCCTGGAACTGAAACGTCTGTTTCCGCAGAATCTATGCCTCTGTCAGCGGTGAGAATCTCGTGGAATCAGATGAAATCCAGACCAGGCGGCCTGGCACAAAGGCTCCACCCACCCTGAGTACATGTCACGGTCAACCCACACTCAGGCTTGGTAGACCAGGAGGCCGACCTCTTTTCTTTTGGATTTTCCTCTTTCCCCATTGGGACCTCCTAACAAATGTTGCTGGTTGGCTCTGACCCTACTAAGAGCAGTGGCAAGTGCTGAGTGCTCGCCTTGGCTCATCTACGCAAGCACCTTCCCGGCGACCTCCGGGAAGGCTGGCTCATTATCCTAACGGTAGAGACACAAGTAATGGATCCTGAACTGGATTTTTACAGGCTTTGCTCTCACGCGGAAGAAGGCCTGGGGCAGAATGAAAGAGACCCTTACTGAGAAAGCATACGCCCTCCCTTAAAAAATTCGGAAGTTGTGACATTTAGTTCAGGTGGCCACTCAGCTCCCATTCCCTCCCTCTCTCCATCAGGGCCACCCACCCCTCCCGCAAGCACCCAGCCTGGACGAAGGTCTTATTCTCAGCTGGCTGCCCATGAAGTCCTAGAGGGTGCTAACTGATAAGCAAGGTAGTGATTTAGTCATTTATATCCCTAAGTGTAGCCAGCCCCTCCCAGGGGCTTTTGTAGATTAAAAGGTTATTTTTGAGAGAGAGGTCTTTGAAAATTCAGAGGAAAGCTGACATAGCGTCTCTCAACTTTGGTACTACTGACAGTTTAGGCTGGATAATTCTTTTATGTTTATTTATTATTTGAGATCGATTGAGAGAGAGAGATAGAGATAGAGAGAGAGAGAGAGAGAGAGAGAGAGAGAGAGAGAATCCCAAGCAGGCTCTGTGCTATCGGCATAGAGTCTGATGCAGGGCTCAATCCCGAGAACCATGAGATCGTGACGCGAGCCGAAATCAAGAGTCAGACACTTCACTGAGCTCCTAGGATGGATAATTCTTTATTGAGGGGACAGGCTTGTGATGTCTGGGGTAGCCCTCTCCCTGCTAAGCGGTGGCAATCAGAAGATATCTCCAAACATTGCGTATGATGCCCTGAGGTGCAAGATCGGCCCTGGTTTGAGAACACTGAGGTAATGGCGTGGGCGGGGAGACTGGGGAACACGGCCCCATCAAATCATACCACCCGGGCAGCTGCCTAATGAGGCTTACCTGGAAAACTCTGACCACGAGGCATTTTGGAAACGTCATGGGGATATCAGCAGAGAGAATGAAATGGCCTTCTGGGCCAGAGGAAAAAGCCAAGGCAAAATCAAGGTAGCCGGAGGTCTCCATCTTTGTGGACGGGACAATGGATGAGGCAATGGAAATGGGAGCCGAACGCAGACATTTCCAAGAAGCCAAGGGCCCCTTCTGAAATCCGCTTCTCATAAGGGAGACAACTTGTCCACCATCATCCCTCCCCCGTCCCCAACATGGCCCTTCATCCCTTCTGAGGCCAAGTCTTCTGGAGGTTTCTGATTAGTATAGGAGGAGAGACCCCGAAAGGCCTGCACTGGTTTTTATTTACCTGGGCAGGTGTCGGTTTGGCCCCCGAAATGATCCTGGAAGCTAGAGTCAAGCTAGGCTCCTGATTAAAGATGCTGAGAAAACAGTAGGAGAAAGGCAGGCTCCTGATTAATTGAGAAAACGCAGCCATGCCATGCGTGAATTAGCCGGCCCAGTGGAATGCAAGGCCCTTTTTTGTGTGCTCATTCGTTTGAAACAAAAGCGAATAGAGGGGGCTACAAAGGGGTCAGGGGGAGGGGAGAGCGACAACCAATGGATTCCTGTGAACAGACCCTCTTTGCGGGAGACGGGAGACCGAGGTGCTACAGAGAAAGGCAGTAATGAGCCCTTGTGGATAAAATCTGTCCACCTATGTCCTTAAATTCATTTTTTATTCCTGTTTACAGAGAACAGTTTATTCCCCAAATTTAACCACTTCAACTTCCTCTCCAGACCTGCGCTGTCCAGTACAGGAGCCACTCGTCGATGAGCACTGGAAACGTGACAAGTCCAGACTGAAACTGATGTCGTGTAAAATACACACCAAATTTCCCAGACTTTGTATCAAAAAATAAAGTAGAATATCTCACTACTAGATTTCTATCAATTGCATGCTGAGATGATATGATTGGGGATACAGCAGGTTATATAAAATATACTATTAAAACTGACTGCATCTGTGTCCTTGTCCTCTTTTAATTTTTTTATAACAAAGCAATGCTCTTTTTATTTTATTTCATTTATTTACTTATTTTTAGAGAGAGCGAAAGAGCAGGGGAGGGGCAGAGAGAGAGAGGGAGAGAGAGAATCCCAAGCAGGCTCCACACTGTCAGCACAGAGCCCAATACGGGGCTCGAACTCACAAACCGTGAGATCATGACCTGAGCCGAAATCAAGAGTAGGACGCTTAACCAACTGAGCCACCCAGGCACCTCTGTCCTTGTCCTCTTTTAAATGTGGTTACTAGAAGGTTTAAGATTACACATGTGGCTTGAGTTTTACTTCTATAGGACAACGCTGCTCTATGCTAATGGTTCTCAGTTTCTGCTCTCTCCTTCCTCCCCCTACCTTGCCTCCTCCCTTCCTTGCAAAGCTGCCTCAGATTATCTGGATCCTTTTAAAGAGTGTATCAATCTTAATTCACTTGCCAAAGACATCCAACATGTCTTCTGCACATAAAGCACTAAGTTGGCATCAGTGGGGGACCCCAAAATGAATCAGACTCTTGGACAGGAGGCCTTTAAGGACCTGTAGGACCTGGCTTACCCCTTTAAGAAGTGAAGTTGAGAGAGCCAGCTCTGGGGAACCCACCAACACAGAAACTGCAAACGCCCTCCCCTTTTGGCTTGGCCGCCATGTTGGATCAGTTCCATGTGGGCAGCTGGTGAAGCTTAGTTTTTTACCTTCAACACGCAAGTGGCTTTTCTGGTTCTTTTTTCTCCCTGGTGACACTAACCCTGCGACCAGTGGTCCCTCTCTCTGCCACAGATTTCTTTTTTCCTTCCTCATCTGGCATAGGGATTGTACATCTTGGAGAAAAGAACCTGTGTTTAAGGACACTGCGTTTAGCTTCTTGTCCCCTAAGCCAACCCCTTCCCTGGCTGAGGGCTTCAGTTTGTCAAGTCAGGGAAGGCCCAGAAAAAGCAACGGGAGATGGTTGAGAAAGGGCATTCATCATCTCAACCTACAGCATGGACTTTGAAGGCTAATTTTCATCCAGAGAGCCCAAGTGAAATACATCAGTGATCAGTACCATCACTAAAACAGGGCTTCTCAACTGGGAGCAATTGTGGCCCCTCCAGGGGGCACGTGGCAACGTCTGGAGTCATTTTTGATGGTCATAACCAGAGAGGGGGGCACTGCTGGCACCTAGCAGGTATAGGCCAAAGGATGCTGCTCAACATGGTACAACACAAATTATTTGGCCCCAAATGTCAACGGTGTCAGGGCTGGGAAACTCTGACCTAGAACATGGAGGAGACGAGCATCCCCCACCACCAACGCCAAGCCAGAGCTTGCTCTGATCTCTGGCATCAACGAGCATCCACCTCTCTCAACACCACCTTCCAGCAAACACACCTGGGAGGGGATCCAGGAAAACCTGAAGGGTCAGGGCAAGAAGAACAACTGGAAGAAGAAAAACAGTACAAACATGATTAAATAAATTAGCCCCGCTAATTACCAAGGTTCTAACTTAGCACCTGGAGCAGCAGCTGGGGTTGAGCAAACATCACCCCCAATCCAGGCAGACTCCGGGCACCCTGACTTGCTCCTCGCTGCCTTCCTCTGGCAAAAGACTTGACTGAGGAAAGACTAAGCAATCACGTCTTCAAGCAGAGTGGCCGCCCTCTGGAGGTGGGTTCAATGCCACAGTCGCTTCTGGAACACCTGCAATGCCCCCAGCCAGGACATTCCCGGAAGAGACGGTTGCTCAATGCAGTGAAAACTCATCCTAGGCTGAGGTCCTAGCTTCCCAAGCTGCTGACTTCTGCAGATCACCCAGTCTCCTGCCTTCATGAGCGCTGTTGGCCTGGTGCTGGTGAAATGTCCAGACAGAACACTACTGCCCCTCCCCCGCCTCCGCTCTAACTACTTCTCTGCTCTATTCCTCTGAGAGTATGTTTCTCCATCTTGGAAGAACTGTTATTTGTTCTCTAAGGTACTCCCACGAAGACCCACCGCCCTGTGTCTTACTGGCGCGATCACTCCCCCTGGGTAGCAAGGTCTAACCAGATGCCCACTGAGCTTGGTAGACTCATAGCCCACCCAGCGGCTCCACACCACAGCAGACACTGCAGTGTCACGTGTCTCCAGTGCCCGTAGTTGCTTCTCCCATCACCACTGCAACTCAGCGGCATCACAACCCCACCCGGCTTGGAGGTAAGAAGCACCAGGGCTCTGGTCTGGGGCTCTGTTTAATTTTGATTTAAGACCTCCTGTCAAAACAGATGCTGGCAAGGATGTGGAGAAATGGGAACCCTCCTGCGCTGTTGGCGGGAATGCAATCTGGTGCATTCGTTCTGGAAAACAGTGTGGAGGTTCCTCGAAACATTAAAAATAGAATTACCCTACGACTCAGCAAGAGCACCACCGGGAATGTATCCAAAGGTTACACGAGTGCTGCTGCCTAGGGGCACATGTACCCCAATGTTTACAGCAGTGCTTTCAACAACAGCCAAATTATGGAAAGAGCCTCAATGTCCACCAACTGATGAATGGATAAAGATGAGGTTTATATATACAATGGAATACTACTTGGCAATGAGAAAGAATGAAATCCTGCCATATGCAGCAACGTGGATGGAGCTGGAAGGTATTATGATGAGTGAAATAAATCAGTCAGAGAAAGACAGATATCATACGTTTTCACTCACATATGGAACTTGAGAAACTTAATGGAAGACCATGGGGGAAAGGAAGGGGAAAAAATGGTTACAAACAGAGAAGGAGGGAGGCAAACCATAAGAGACTCTTAAATACAGAGAACAAACTGAGGGTTGATGGTGGGGGGTGGGGAGGGAAAATGGGTGATAGGCATCAAGGAGGGCACTTGTTGGGATGAGCACTGGCTGTTGTACATAAGCAATGAATCATCGGAATCTACCCCCAAAACCAAGAGCACACTGTAGACACTGTATGTTAGCCAATGTGACAATAAATTATATTTAAATAAAATAAAATAAAATAAAATAAAATAAAACCTCCTGTTGAAGTGGTTTTCCCAGATTGCACACTTTCCTGAGTTGAATGGTGGCCCCCAAAAGACAAGTCCACATCCTAACCCTCGGAATCTATGTATATGTCCTTATTTGGAAAAAGGGTCTTTGCAGATGGAATTAGGTTAAGGATCTCAAGACCAAGGCCTCCTGGATTACCCAGGTAGGCACTAACTCCAATGACAGGTGTCCTTACAAGAGACAAGAAGAGACAAAGATAGACACATCAAGGAGAACATGTGAAGATATGGCGGCAAAGACTAGAGCAGGGCTGTCCCAAGCCAAGAAAGCCCGTAGCCACCTCCAGCTGGAAGAGGCCATGGAAGATGTTTCCCTAGGACCTTCAGAAGGAGTATGGCCTTGCTGACACCTTGATTTTGGACTTCTGGCCTCAGAACCATGAAAGAACAAGTTCCTGCTATTTTGCCCAGTTAGTGGCAATTGGGGCCAGTGGCCCTAGGACACAAATATGCTCACATCCAACCCCACCTCTCGTCAGCCATGTTGCCCATGCATATGGCTTATTTAGCACAAGATGTGGCACTCTGGGCTTGAGCTGTGTGTTCATTCATTCACACTTTTATTTAAAAAAAATTTTTTTAAAATATCTATCTTTGAGAGAGCACACATTCATGCACACGCAAGAGCAGGAGAGGGGCAGAGAGGGGCGTGGGGGGACAGAGGATCCGAAGCAGGCTCCATGCTGACAGCAGACAGCCGGATGCGGGGCTCCAGCTCACGAACTGTGACATCATGACCTGAGCCGAAGTTGGACGCTTAGCCGACTGAGCCACCCAGGCACCCCTCCACACTTTTATTATGACTCTATCTAAATATCACCTCCTCAGGGGTTTCCGGAACAACTCCATCAAAATGGTCCTTCCTGAATCCTCCACATATCCCTCTCTCACCTCTTGTCCTGCTTTCTTTTTCTTCACACCCCTTACTGCTCGGCGGGATTATATGTTTGTGTCCTTGGATATCACCTATTTCCCCAATCTGAATGTATGCTTCCTAAGGGCAGAGTCGCATTCTATTTATTTCCTGCTAAGACTGCAGCAAAGAGAATGCCTAGCACCTAGAAGGTTCTTAAAATATTTTGATGAGATGAATAAAGTCACAGTCCTTATCTTCAAAAGCAGAGAAAGTCTAGAATGTTCTACTGTATTTTAATTCCAGAGCATTTTTTTTTGCAAATAAAAAAGTCTTCTTACACTCTCCCTTCAGGCCGCCATGGACTTTTATACATATCACGCTTGCTCCACGAGCCAGGAGTACATCATGATTTGTCTTTGGAAAAAATGGGATTTTTCTCCGAAGGGAGATTCCCGTGCTCCTGTCGGCTACAGCATATTGCCTAAAATGCCCCTAAATTTTTAATGAGTGACCAGTTTTTTTGCTCCTCCCACTGCTAGCACTTTCTTCAAGCCACACAGGTTGAGATGCATGGTGAGTGATGATGTGGGTAACAGATGATGCTTCCGCACACAGAGGTCATGCTGACTGGCAGGCCAGTGCTCCCCTGGGCAGCCAGTGGTTCCAAGTCCATGGTCGCCACCAAGCCTTGCAGTGTTCCTGGCACACCTGAGGCCGTTCATGACCCCGAGGTCACACAGAAAAGATCCAACTGGACCGCTTCTTTAGGAACACAAAGATCCAAGGACGCTCTGTGAAAACGAGTGACACCATTTGGTCAACAGGTAGTTGTAGTTCTAGCTCAGCCCAGATAAGCGCGAGGGGACCTTTAATAACCGGCAAGCTCTGGTCTCTCTGTAAGGTGTAAGTGAGGCCCTCCATTATTCACGCTTTTTCCAGACGTTAGTTCTGTAACATGGTAGAGCTTTTTCCGGGCAGGATAATAAGTAAAGAGAAGTCTTTAGGCTTTTGATGCAGGAAGGCATTCATAGGAAGAAAAAAAAAAATTGGGAGTAACAGGGATATGTGAACATTTTAAAGAGACTCTGTCCTTCCAAACAAAGCCAAAAATATTATTCGTACCTCAGTCTACATTCATTTGGGACGCTTGGGTGGCTCTTTGCCCTAAGCTTTCCATCAAATATCACCCATCCCCATTTTGTTACTCTGGCCCAAGGACCATGTTGGGAAAGAAGTCTACCCTCACGAGGCAGGGAAAAGAACAAAATGACCTCAAGGTGACGGAATAAGAAAGCTCATGAAGATGGTTTCAAATTTATACTGAAACTAAGCTTAAAAAAAAAAAAAATACCACCTGTAGAGTTTGGGTGAAATATCAAAGAAGAATACCCACAATTATCTAAAAAGGCTATGAACATATTTCTCCCTTTGTGTAAAAACCTAGGTGGATGCGACTGGATTTTCTGCACATACGTCACAGCAACATGTACATCTACAGGCTGAACACAGAAGCAAATATGTCCATCCGGCCAGACAACAGAGAGCCCAGCAAACACAGGGAAAAAATGCCACTCTTCCCAATTTTTGGCTTTGGTAAATAACAGTATTATAAGGTCAAAAATGCAACGCATGCATTATTCTGATTTTTCAATGAGTAAGCAACTTTTAAAATTTTCTCAGCTTTCATTTCGAATACAGTAAATTTCAAAAACTACAAGCCAACATAGAAAAGCTCTTGGGGGTGGGGGGCGCCCTTGGGTGGCTCAGTCGGTTAAGCGTCTGACTTCGGCCCAGGTCAGGATCTCACGGTCCGTGAGTTCGAGCCCCGCGTCGGGCTCTGTGCTGCCCGCTCGGAGCCTGGAGCCCGCTTCGGATTCTGCGTCTCCCTCTCTCTCTGCCCCTCTCCCACTCCCGCTCTGTCTCTCTCGCAGAAATAAACATTAAAAAATTTCTTAAGAAAAGAAAAAGGAAAGCTCTTTGGGCTCTCAAAAATCTAAGTATGTAAGAGAGTCCCGAGACTAAAATGGCAGGAGCTTTGCTGTAGAAGGGTATTTAATGATTTTGCTGAGTAAGGAGGGAAAAAACAGATTATCAAAGCCTATGGCAAACCCCAGCAATTTTATTTCCTTCTCTGGGTTCTTCCTCTATTTCTAATCTTCTGTGAACACACAGTGCATATTACATGGATATATAAAGATACACAAACACAGCATTTCACCAGCTCCTATGTGTAATACCGTCTCCGTAATGCAAAGCACAATATTTGGGACATACCTTTGGCTTACATCCGGAATAACGATTCCTAAAATGAAATTTATTTTCTTCTGGGGAGCGGGAGAGCTATTAAATGCTCAAAAACCAGCAACAGCAATACATGATCATTTCAATTAAAACCTTTTTTTTTTTTTTTTTTTTTAAAGCCAGGGGAAAAAGTAGCAAAGTCATAAAATTAAACCCAGGCTGGGTATCGAGGTTTTCTACTTCGAAAAGAAGGTGGAGAATGGCAGCCTGAATCTGTTTACCCTCTGCGAACGGGGAAAACAATCCTAAATAGCAATGCTCCCGTGGCATTAGAAGATGCTAAGAGAAGAATGACTTTAAAAGAAACCTGCCTGGTCTTTGGTTACCTGGCTCTTTCTGGGTGGCCTTCTGAGTAACCAACTCGGGAGATTTCTGTTTCTGTGGCTGTGGAAAGAACCTAATGAGCACTCCCAGGGGAGCAGTGAGGACCAGAATGCTGAAGACCAAGGTGGTTGGTTCCGAAGAATTTCTGGAATGGGCATCCTGGAATTCAGAAGCTCCCGGGGACCTCTCCAACTGCCTACTGTCCTGCACGGAGAACCTGCAGAGGGCTAGTTTTGAAAACCCTTCCTGTTGACATGTAAGCAAGCGGCCAGAGCATCCAGTCCCGTCCGGTCCCACCCTCCCCCCCCACCCCCCACTTCCCACCCAGGCTCAGCAGCCCAGCCCCTGAGGCTATTTCCTGGTCAGACCCAAGGCACACAGACCCCTTCTGAGGTTTTCCATGCCACCTCTCCGGGCGGCTCGGGCAGGTCCACATTGCTCCCTCGGGCTGCATAATTAGCGGGCTTCAGGCCGCCCTTGCCCGGTATGCTGTGGTTCCCGACTCCCAAACACAGCCCCCCGAGCCCCCTCCTCACCGGCGCCACCCCTGCCGCCACGCCACACACATCCCCGCCCTTCCTCCCCCCACGCCTCCCCGGCCCCACCTCGCCAACCTTGGGTCCCCCACACGGCAGCCCCAGGGCCGCCGCCACCCTCACACTGACACGTTCCCTAATCCTCTGGCAAACGCAGACCAAGTCTACAAAGCCCTGCTGTCACCACTCAGAGCCAAGCTTAGTCTCAACCCATTTAGAGACTTCCAAAGCTATGGTGGGAATAAGGAAAACGCAGGAACTCAAACTAATACTTATCTCTCATATGGATTCTGTCCTCTCCGTCTCCTTCCCTCTTTCTCCCCCTGCCCCCTCCCAACCCCAAAATCATAATCCCCCTACTGGAAGGCAAGGTCTTAAGAGGTCACTTAGTCTATCCTCCTGCCTTTGGGCAGGGCTATCCTCAAAATAAATGTGAGAAATAGTCATCTGTCTCTAAAAGGCTGATGCCACACCACCCTCTTATATATGTACCTGGACTTCGAATACAGAGCCAAGCTCATACCCTCGTGCTTGGCAAGGAACACGAAACGCACAACAAAACAGTGTAACTGTCCGGGCACCAGGGTGGCTCAGTCGGTTAAATCGACCTACTCTTGGTTTCGGCTCAGATCATGATCTTGTGGTTTTGCGAGTTCAAGCCCTGCGTCGGGCTCCGTGCCGTGTGGAGCCTGCCTGGGATTCTCTCTCTCTCTCTCTCTCTCTCTCTCTCTCTCTCTCTGCTCCCCTCCCCACTCATGCTGTCCCTGTCTCTCTCAAAAACACATAAACCTAAAAAACTAAAACATGTAAGTGTCTCCATGGCAACTGGGGACACTCCTCTAGGCTGCAGGGACACCCCACTCTCACCGGAGCCATGAGGATACCCTCCTTCCAGGGAGCCTGGAAAAGGCAAGAGGGAACACACCAGTGGATGAGTATTCCATCCTCAAGAATAGGGACCAGGGAAGCACACCCTTTGTGTTCTAAAGTTTACTTTCAGCTTCAGTAAGCGAAGGGCTTTTTTTTTTAATATAATAAAAAAAGTTATATGACTTTAATTAAATGCACTTATTAAAAGGGTGAAATATTTGGAGAGGCTGTTTTTGTGCTGGAGGCACATTTTCCAGCGTGCTGTAGAGCGTCTGCATCCGTCTGCTCTAGGCAATTTTTAATGCACAAATAAATCCGCACCTGACGTGCTGACAGATTATTATGCACTGTTGCAGCCAACAAAAGTAAACACAGGGGCAAGTTTTAACCTCTTGCAGTCACGGAGCTTCCCCCGCTGGGCCCGGCTCAGGTGTCCAGAACCGCGCAGGCAAAGGTTTTGCTTCCAGCGAGGCATCTTCCCGTCCTGGAGCCCGTCCTGTCCCTGGAAACAGGCCGCTCTCCCCGTCAGGCTGTCTGGAAGGTGGCACGAGCAAAGGCACAAGAGATGACCCAGGGAGGGGACGGAGAGGAAGGCTGGGAACACGCGGTGCTCCCCCCTGGCACCCCGCCTTCTTCCTTCCAGCCTGTTTACGCTGCAGCGGCCCTCAATCCACAGGCTTCAGCACAGTAGGCTCCTCAGCGGTCCGCCAGCGCGCTCCTGGGTCCCTCCAGCCCCGGCAGACCAGGCTCTGCAGATGGAGGGCCCCCCACGTGTTTCTCCCAGCTCGGCCCCGGGCGCACGCGTCAGGACAGTCGCGAGAGAGCTACAGGGCACCTGGGTAGTGTCCACACTCTGGACCTTACACGATGGGAGTACAGATTAGCATACGGTGAAGAGACCTGCTCGTCTCCTGGTGCTCCGGTTCGACGGGATGCGCAAAGTACAGCTCCCGGAAATGCCCGCTTTGCAACAACCAAAGAGGTCTGGGTTACACCTGCCTGGTTGGCTCCACGGGGCTCTGGGGGCTCATGTGTCCTGCCTCCCACCTTTGAGCTGCTTTGCTCCGACCAGATTTTTTAGGACTTGGGTTTCCTCATCTGTTTGATGTATCTTCAGCTGAAGGGGTGGGCAGAGGGAGGGAGGTCCTTAGGAGGGAGGGGACCCTTCTCCCACAGTCTGTCAGGCCTGTCTGTCAGTCCCACCCTATTATCTGGTGGCTGAGATCACAGTGTCCCTCTGCGTCTGTAAATAATTGCTTTGTCATGATAATTTGTTGGGTGTTGACTACAAACCATACCCAGTGCTAAGTGCTTTCGTACATTATCTCATTTTATTTCCAGGTTCTCTAGGGCATGGATCCCTTAGCTCCTTCATTGTTGCCACTAATTTGAACAGCTTCCTCTCTGTTCTTTCTCTCAACAATCTTACTATCCTCATGCTTAGTAAGACTAGGTTATTTCTCCCAGGGAATCCATGACAAAGAGCATAAGTACAAAGAAGCAACCGCATCAACCGACAACCCATCCAGAGCACACATATTTTCAGTGTAGAGACCAGGGCGCCTGGGTGGCTCAGTCAACTGAGCATCCAACTCTTGATTTCAGCTCAGGCCATGATCTCACGGTTGGTGAGTTCAAGTCCCGCATCGGGCTCTGTGCTGACAGTACAGAGACTGCTTGGGAGTCTCGTTCTCTGCCCTCCCCCTCCCCTGCTCTCTCTCCCTCAAAATAAAACATAAAACTTAAACAATGTTTTTTAAACATAGAGAGCAGTTATGACCACGGAAAAGATAAGTTTAGGGATACATAAATTTATTTTTAAAACAATAGGAAGGCTTGGGCACCATGAAATGTGATCAGATAAACACAGAAAATTCCTGCAGTGGGTACAAGTGCCCTTCCCATGGCATCAGCGGGCAGGTGTCACACTGGGGACATCTGTCAATCTCCCGGGACTGGGGGCTGTCCCGCTTGGTGAAGCAGAGCTCCCTGTGGCCAGGAAGCTCCGGATGCAGGTTCCTTTTCCACTCCCCCCCCCCCCCCCCAGCTCCCTTGCCTCCAGGGCAAAGAGCAACAAGGCTTAGTTAGGTTCACGCCCATGCCTGACCTTGAGCGTTAAGGAGTGCTACAAAGCCCTGGAAGTCCTGAGAGACCCAGTCCGGCGAGGTGGGGCACAGCTGACACAGGACCACTCACCTGCTCTGGAAGGCAGCCATTCTAGCACAGTCTCCTGTGCCCAGCGTCAGTGGCATAGCCTCTGACAGACGTGCCCAACGGTACAAGTGACACTGTCATCATCAGACCAGCATTTGAGACCTGTTGTTGGATGCAGAGCCTCGAGCTTGGTTTCCTTCCCTTCATAGAGATGCTGAGCTAGTGCAATGTGCTTGTAATAAATCCTTTTTTTTTTTTTTTTAGCTTAAATGAGCCAGAGGTCATTTCTGTTGCTTGCAAACAAGAACCTGATGGAAACAGCATTCTGTGCAAAAATCCTAGCATTGGTACTTGGACGTTACAGCGCGGTGTCTCTTAGGTTGGGTTTTCTTTTTTTGCGTTTTTAGCCTTTTTTAGCTTTAATTTTTTACTGCAATAAAATATGCAAAGGAAAGTGCCGCCTGGGTGGCTCAGCCAGTTAAGCATCTGACTCTCAATATCGGCTCATATCTTTTGGCAAAATGTGAACGTATGTTTGCTGGGTTATAGAGAGATGTTCATAAGTGTGTGTGTATACACATACACACACACACACATATATATGCACATATATACACACATATGTATACACACACACAACACACACACACACACATATGTTCAACTTTGCTAAATGCTGCCAAGCAGTTTTCTAAAGTGATCATATCCATTAGAATGATTAAAAAAAATTTTATTAAAAAAATGTTTTTAATGTTCATTCATTTTTTGAGAGAGAGAGAGGCAGAGAGAGAGGGGCAGAGCATGAGCAGGGGAGGGGCAGAGAGAGGGGGAGACACAGAATCGGAAGCAGGCTCCAGGCTCTGAGCCATCAGCACAGAGCCTGACACGGGGCTCGAACCCACGAGCCGTGAGATCGTGACCTGAGCCGAAGTCGGACACTCAGCAGACTGAGCCACCCAGGTGCCCCTCCATTAGAATGACTTGTAATTGACCTTCCAGAACACTTGTTGCCCCCAAAATGTAAGACACTGGAGAAGGACGAGATGGGCAGGGAGAAGGATGTCAGTAAAAATTCACACAGTGACATTTTGCCCTTCTTAAATGATTCCACTGCAGATGAAGGAGTAAGTCTTGGTATTCAGCACAGCGCCACCCGGCTTGACCTCGGTTAAATGACTGCTGACAGGTCATCGTGAAAGTCAAGGGCACAGCTGGAAGGAGACTTCTGAACTCCTGGCCTTTTGACCCAGCAGCACAGACTCGCATTCCTGCCAGCCACTTCCAGCCCCAGGAAACCGGCAGCCGTGCGGCATCTCGACTTTCCCCAGCATCCGAGCGGGGGTGGCGTGCATTTGGACTGGGATCACGGGCCTGAATGCCTACGGGGCCAGCAGGAATTTAAATCAGGCCACGAGGGCCAGGCATGGTGGGGATCAGGTCAGGAGTGGTGGGGATTGGAATAAATTGAGAGCGAATGTCCGGTCTTAAAGGGACATTTATTACTCAGCCCGCTGATTTTTGCCATATGGGAAAGAGGAGCCCGCTGCCGCCAGATTCTCCGACTTTTCCAGGGAAGCTGGAAAACTGGATTGTTTTTTATGAGATGCTGCAATTTGCAATGCTGGTAGCGAACCTTTAAAAAAAAAACAAACAAAACCCAAACGCTGTCAGCCCAGCAAGACGCATTGATAGATCAGATGTGCTACAAGAGCCACCTCTGGGTAGGACCACCTCTGACTTACACGGACTCAGCATATACCGTTCACAAGAAGAGGCCGCACAGAGCAGACCTGAAGGAAACAATGGACCACGACAGCCCCAGCAAGGCACAGGCAAGAACCCATCCATCCCTTCTCTCTTCCGTGGATGGGCTCCCTCCTTCCCGACGACCCTTTTTGTCACCCTGGTGAAGTCAGCATTGAACCTAAAACCCTGAACGTCACGAACACCTCGGACAAGGTGCCTCGCACCTGAAGGGGGGGAGCAGGTCTTTTTGTTCTTCCCTCTACATCTGGCGATGAGGTGTCGTGTCATTACCGTAGGTCGCCGTCTCTGGCCCCGAGCCTCACTGCACTTGGGCAGGATCCATTGGGATGCAGTACGTGTGGTGACGTGAAGCACAACCTGGAAACCGATTTACCCGCGCAAGACGTCATCGGCGAGAAGACACTCCTGTTTTTAGCAAATCAGATCTACCTCATCGCTCGTGCAACCTCCACACGTGTTTCCCGAGCTGCCTACAATGGCGTTTGTGAAGCAGGCCGCTTACCTCTTCTATTCTACCCCTTCCCCAACCGAGGCGCCCTGACATCATCTCCCTGCATTTGCCCTCATTAAACACATCGCTCTCACACACACACACACACACACACACACACACACACACACAGACGCACGCACGCGCACATCCGTTCGCCGATTCCAGGACTGAGCAGGTGGAAACAATCTAGCCACCAACGTGCATGGGAATCCGTTTGCCCTTACCTTCCCCTGGCCTCAACACCCACTTTCTAAGTTCTTAAGCTAAGCAGACGCACAGTGGGTGCTCCATAAACATCTGTCAAATGTCCTGTAGGTCCCGAGACAAAATTGCCAAGTCCCACGTGTGCCAACAGCTGCTCTGGAGTTCCTACCACGGATGTGTAATGTCACCACACCCCACAGGCAGGTTGAGACAGGTGTCCCCAGAGGAGGAAACAGGCACAAAGAGGTGCTGAAGCCACCTGGGCAGAGGGCTGATGGAGAGGCGAAAGGCAAGGCCTGCTCCAGGTCGTAAGCCTCCCAAACCTGACTTCCCGAGGGGCCAAGATGATTATTCAATAAATTAATAACCTAAGTGCTCAACAAACACCAGCTACATACCAGTCACTTTATATCATGAACGCAGGTAATTCTTCCAACAGCCCTACAAGGCTCAACTGCAGAGTCTCGGGATACAGAGCTCACCCAAGGAAATAAGTCAGGTTCAGCTCAGCGCTTTTTAAAGTGGGGGGACTTGGGGACACATGGCGCGGGACACTCTGGGTTGTCACAATTCATGGGGCACTGCTGCCATCCGGTAGGTAGGTGGCAGGGACGCCGAATACCTGCATCGCACAGGACCTCCCCACCTGAACGCCCACAGCACTTCCCGGCCGAGAAACACTGTTTTTTGGTTTTGTTTTTTCGGAAGAGGCAAAGCCAGTATCTGAACTGGGGCAAGTTGGCCTCTAGAGCCTCTGTTGTTCTTACTACTCCATTCTTCGGCCTCAAAGACGTTTTTCACACCACATGGACTGCTGCCCGGCGGAATGATTGGCGGCCTCGTGGGCAACATCTTGGGTAACTTCAGCATGCAGAGAACAGAGCTTGATCTAGAATGAAAAGTGCATCCCTCCAACAGAGAAAAGACGTTTAAGAAGCATTCCCTACAGGGGCTATGGCTCTGAACGTAGTGAGGAAGCTGTTGAGGAAGCGCTTTGTTTTACGATTATTTTGGTTAAGACAGAGGCATGGCTTCAACGGCTGCAATGTCACAGAAGAGAGAGATCAAGAGAATAAATCAGACTGTGAGTGGCACCAAATGACCAGGAGAGACCATACACGTTCCAAGATCGGAAGCCACCGGAGACCATTTGTGGCTCAAGTGTTCAGAGAAGGCGTCATGAAGAAAGCAGGACTTGACTGGACTTCCGAAGACGGAAGTGATTCCAGTCAGCAAGAGAGGAGGAAAGGGGAAGTGGGCAACCAAGTCAAGCGTGCAGAAGCGAGACTCAGCTAGCCAAGGTGAGGGGCGCTGGGGAGGCCACCCTGGATGAATCACAGGCTCCATCTGTTCAGAGCAGAAAGGGGTGAACCTTTGGGGTTGAGGAAGGGTTTCATCTATACCCAAGGAATTCCAACTGATCTGTAGGACATTGGAACCCACCATAGACGACAGTGGTCATTTCAGGAGCGAACAGACCCAACAAGAGCTAGTGGGGTGAGGGGTCAGTTAGAAGTGCTCTCAATAAACCCACCATGAGTAAGAGCTTCCGTGAGGTAGTAACAACAGAAATCAGCCACCGAGCCCTGCCAGTTCCTTCTTCATACGCTGCTCTGTGGTCAGTTGGATAGGAAACTGTGTCGGGAGCCTGACAGAAGAGAAAGGGTTGAATCCCACTTCTTAATACAGACTCTGATAACCAGAGGGACGATGGCACCTGTCGCTAATAAAAAACATTTAGCAAGGGTTTTTAGCCACCCCAATTATTTAGGTAGAAAGGTCAAGGGAATAGTAAAATCTAATCAGAGAGTCGGCCCTCTGGTTCAGAGACAACCTTGTCATTCTTAGATACAAAATGAGACCTTTCCCATCAGCCGGCTTGCGGGAGACCAGCGGCAGCAGCTTCCGTGCTAACCATGAGGTCGGTGGCTCGCGGTGAACCTTGCCTCCTAACACTGTACCCTTGTTTGGTTTCCCACCCTTGAATGGAGGCTGGCCCTGTGATCTGCTTTAACCAACATAATGTGGCAGGAGTAATGCTGTGCTGGTTCCAGGCCTAGGTCTTAAGGAGATCTGAGAGCCACGCCACCCTACTCAAGGGGCCATGTGGAGACACCATGTGGAGAAAGAGAAGTCCCGAAATGATGAGGAAACAGAGAAGGGCCCAGTGTCCCCGGGACCCAGCTCAGCCCAGCCCCATCCAATCTCCAGCCGAATGACGCTTCCTGAGTAACCACTGACTAGACTAGTAGAAGAACTGCCCAGTCAAGCCCAGCTCCAAATCCAGAATCATGACCAAATAGTTACTATTTGAAGCCACTAAGTTTTGGGGTGGTTTGTTACGCAGCAGTAGATAGCTGATACACCTCCGTAAGGCCATCAGCTATGCCAGAGTGCTGGTCCATGCAAAGCTCTGAGCACAGAGATACGTGCTTATCCTGAGTATGAACACAAACAGCAATACAGAATCCCTGCCATCCACTGGTACCCAAGCTTAGCACACAGCTGGCACCTGGATAAACATTTGTAAAATGGACACACAGCCCTCAATCTAATATTAATCGATGCTAGAGAAGCCGGCCCAAAGCTTACTTATTCCTGCAAACCTTCTTAGGAACTTGCAACCTTCAACATCAGGAAAGGTTCTCACCAATCTGATTGTAGTCCCCGGGGCTCCTGAAGCCTGTTTCCTCTTCCCCAGCTGGATGGATAACAGCTGGTCACTGTCCCAATGTCCCCCAACACGGTACCGTCCTCAGCTTAACCGAGTTCTCCTCATTAAGAAAAAAGGCTACTGCATTTTGACTTCTGCAAACTGATTTTTTCAACTGTTTCTGGAGAGGCATTGCTTCTGTTTAACGTGATCTTTACGGGGTTCTCGTTAAAATGCAGATTCCGCTTCGGTAGGTCTGGGCTGGGGCTTGAGAGTGCAGTTTTAGCAAGTCCCAAATGCTTCTGCTGCTGGTGATCCAAGGGCCACACTTTGCACCGCCTTCTCATTGGATAGATGAGCAGAATGAAGTACAGGGAGAAAGTTCTACTGCTGACTTCAGGCCCCCAGACCAGACTGCACCTTCCCTGGGGAAGTGTTAGCTTTAAAGCAGCGTGAGCAATCGGGGCAGGCCTTCCTCGGCTACGGAAGACTGGTTCTGGAGCAGCTGTACCTCAGCCACCTAAGGAAAAGCCCACTGCACTGGAATCAGTCCCGGGGCTTACAAAATGCAGATTCCCAGGCCTCCCTGCTAGAGACCGACTCAGTGGCTCTGCCATGGGGCTCCAGAAACTCCATGGGGGATTCTGATGCACAGCTGGGTTTGGGATGGCTCATCTAGACTACTTGTGGGGCAGGGACCCCAAGAAAGTAAGACACAAAATGATGCACAAGCCGATGCTTACTAAGGGGTTTCTGCATTCCAGGTGCCGTTCTCATTTAAGTCACCATTCAATGGTCTAAGCGTCACCAGAACTCTATCTAGTTAGGTATTGTCATCCCTCCCATTTCACAGAGGACAAAACCAAGGCACGGAGCAGCTGTGTGACATGGCAAAAGCCACTCCCTTAGTAAAGGAGCTGAGCCGGGATTAGAACCCAGGTCCTTAAGCAGAGTCTACGTCGTAACCACTAGGCTCTCTTCCTCCCTCTACAGCGAAGGCACGTAAGCTCCTTGGGATGAACTGCCTTATCAACTAGAGCCGTGCTTCTCCAAGGAGAAGCCACACACCATCAGTTCCAAGGGACATCAACACATGCTCCTCGGGAGAGAAATGGTGGGAGATGATCTAAATCAAATTTGGTAAATCCTGAGTTCAAGCAAACTAAACAGACTTCTTCTTGCAGACATACATAAATTAATTTCCAAGGGTGGAAGGTGCATTTTACAACTCTCTCCAATGGCACTGACTGCAGAATCCTTCTGTCCAAGAGCATCTCGAGGTAGGAGGAGGAGGTCAGGAACCCCCCTTTGGGGAATTGCAGGTCCAGAACTGTGCTTTTCAAACTGTAACACACACGTGAACCACCTGTGGATCGTGGTAAAAGCAGGTTCTAATTCACTAGGTCTGGGTGGGGCCTGACAGCCTGGCTTTCTAGCAAGTTCCGGCTGCTACGGCTTGCTGCTGGATCCCACTCAGCCTAGCAAAGACCTGGAGCACAGCGTGGGCTGGCTCTGCTCTGCACTATCTCCCCAGACAAGCCTTATCCCAGCTCCTCATCCCCGAGAGAAAACCCCTTACGCAGACTTCCAGAGGCCCAGGCCACGGCTTAGCTCCCCAAATGTGAAACTGTTCCACACACTGCCAAGTTTGCTCATGGACCCCGGTTTGGCGGGGGCGGGGGGGGGGGGGGCTGTGAATCCAGACCTTCTAGAGAAGCATCTACCCCAGGGTCTGCACCCCAGCCCTCCTCTCTGTCTTTCCACACCTCCCACACCCCTGCCCGGGACTCAGAAAGCCCTCATTCTGAAGGTGAAGTCCCCTTAGTGGACAGCCTCCCTAAGGCTGCTACGTGCCCAGGGTTGCTACGGAGTGAGAGCCACTGCAAGGAAGGGAGAGCGGGGAAAAGGAGGAAAGCAGAGAGCGAGGAGGCCCTGTGAGGTCTTGTGACCGACTGGGCCTCCTGGTGCCACCGGGCAGGGCTGAAACACTTGGCCTGTCTCCGAAGCAAACACCCAATCCAAACAGGCCCTGGTGTGCCTCCGAACAGACTGTGTAAATAAGGGGGGAAGGGGGGGAGGGAAAAAAAAAACCCAACTGGCCACAGATCTCGCTTTCAAACACGTTGAAACAAAATAATCCCTCTCACTCACTCCCCTCCTGCTCCCTCTTTTTTTAAAATTTCCACTGGTGCCGAGGCCTCAGTGGAGCCTGGCTGGCGGCGTGTTAGAGCCTGCAGCCTACCTGTCCTGCATAGGAATGAAGCCTAGAGGAGTTACATGATATGCCCGCGCTGCAGGCCCGGGGACCACAGCTACCGCATTCAGAGTCCAGGAAACAGAGAAAAAGCTGTTCTCAGAGCTCCACTGAGAAGGGACTTGGGGGGGGGGGGGGAAGGGCAAGTCAGCAGGGGGAGCGAGCTGCATGAGAGACGGTCCAATTAACCTGGCTTTGACCAGGGGTGGCCCTGCCTCCAAAGCGCACACCCCAAAAATCAGGGTCCTGACCCCACAAAACAGAGCTGGAAATACACAGCCCGTGAGAAGGAGCTCATCCCGGACAGCCTCTCTCCAAGGGCGTCTCTGAATGCCAAGTGTGTACCCAGACAAGGGGGCAATTCGCTTGTGGTTTGTTGCTGGTTTTGTATTTGGTTTTGAACTTTCTAATGGCAGGGCGGGGTCGGAGGGGGCCGGTTGGGGGGGGGAGGGGGGCATGAGTCATCTTGCAGATGAGAACCCATCTCCCCCTTCTCTGCAAGTTGAAACAATTGAGTTGTCTCTCTCGGTCCTTGCCAACGTCTCTTACTCAATCTTGGATCAAAAGGGCGGTGGGGAGGGAGGCTGGGACAGGAATCCAGACAGTTCTCTGCCTCTGACATCAGGCCCAGCTGCTGGAAGTGCGCTGAGGATATCTGACCCAGAAGGGAAGCCGGCCCAGTTTGGCGAGGTGGGTGAAGAAAAGAGCAGAGGGTGACCCTATCTGGGGAGCCCGGGGAGGCGCACGTTGTAGGGAGAAGGGGCCAGCTTCGTGGTGACCCTTCCCGGGTCACATCCACTCACCACTTCCCTCCTCACTCATATTCTTAGAAGCAGGACTGGGACTTTATCCTGTGCACAGGCTGGTCCCCTGTAGGCATTTCACAGCGATTATTTACAATCGCAACTACTCAGAAGAGACGAGACTCAGCCGGGTGAGCCCAATAGCCTGCGGCTCAGCAGGAAGAGAAGTCTAGGTCCCACGTCCAAGAATATCAGCAAATCCTCATGAAGCATCCGTTGTTGTAACGCAATTTAAAAGCGCTGGTTTGAAGGGCCTGTCTGACACTATCCAGGTCTGTGGGCAGAGCCGATGATGCCACACCCATTGTGGGATTTCGGCTTCCTTTTCAAAATTAAAGAAAAAAAAAAATCCCTTGCACATTAATCTCCATTTAGCGTGGCATGTCTATTTGGTCTGCAGGCACAGACTCAGCACCATATACAAGAGGAGAGCCCAGAAAAATCAGACAGATCGATCCCAGGTTTTTTTTTTAATTTTTTTAATGTTTATTTATTTTTGAGAGACAGAGAGAGATAGCATGAGTAGGAGAGAGCAGAGAGAGAGAGGGGGAGACCCAGAATATGAAGCAGGCTCCAGGCTCCGAGCTGTCAGCACAGAGCCCGACACGGGGCTCGAACTCACGAGCCATGAGATCGTGACCTAAGCCGAAGTTGGACGCTCAACAGACTGAGCCACCCAGGCGCCCCTCGATCCCAGGTTTTAAGGAATGTACGCCTTTGCTGGGAGACATAACTAACCTACTAGGGTTCAATAGCTTTTGTCTCTTCTGAGACATAACTGTAAACGTAACACGAGTATGAGCCGCCCCCTCTTGAGTGTCATTCTGTACCAGGCAGTATGCTAAGGACCTTCGAGGCGGGGGTTCTGATCCCCACAATCATCCTGTGAGGTAGAAACCATTGCACGGGGGAGCACATGGGGGCTCTGAGGACAAGCCAACAGGCTGGGTCACAGAGCTGACAAATGACAGTGTGCCGGCTGAGGGCCCTTCCTTCCCATGACTCTGTCACGGCACCAACTCACTTTCTGCCTGGAAGTCAAGGGGCTCCCAGACAGAGCTCCGCAAGGCCAGGCAACCAGGTCTATGTACTTCCAAACCGTCCTCAGCCTTGGGTTAGCACCGGAGACGGTAAGTAGATCCTTAGACAACGTTTGTTGAATAAATGGATCACGACTTGCAAGAAGGAAAAGGCCAGTCGGTCCCTTTATTCAGATATGTACTGAACATCTACTGTGGGTCTCTCGCTCTGCTAGACATGGGGGCCCAGCTGAGCTGAGGGAGCCCAGGTTTCAGGGGGCTCAGTCTGGTGACAAGGGTGAGTCTGGAGCCTCAGGGAACAAGCTGCACCTGCACAAATCCCCGAGGGCACTGCTGGAAAGCTGACTTGAGACACAGCCCCTGCCATGGGGGTGCTTGTCCCCTAAGGAGGGAGCACAGATCTACAAGACAGAGAAAGGCAAGTGGAATCAGAAAGTTCTAGTTTGCCAAGAGAAAGGAAGGCTCCGGAGGTCCCCAGAGGTAAGCTGGTTCATAAGCACTTCTTCATGTAAGAATCCCTCTTCCCTCCAGGGGCTCCTGGGTGGCTCAGTTGGTTAAGGGTCCGACTTCAGCTCAGGTCCTGATCTCACGGTTCGTGAGTTGGAGCCCACATTGCGCTCTGGGCTGACAGCCTGGGGCCTGCTTTGGATTATGTGTCTTCCTCTCTCTCCGTCCTTCCCCCATGCACACTGCCTCTGTCTCTCAAAAACTGAGTAAATGTTTTAAAAAAAATTTTTTTAAAAGAATCCCTCCTTCCCCCATTACATTCTGCTCTGTGTCTATGCAGAGGAGACACACAATATACAGTGAGAACGCAAGATCTACCCACACACTTACCAAAATGGCTAAACTTCTCAAAAGTGACTGCCCCTAAATGCGTGACAAGGAGGGCACCTGTTATGACGATCACTGGGTGTTGCATGCTAAGCGATGAATCACTAAATTCTACTCCTGAAACCAATATGGCACTATAGGTTAACCAGAATCTAAACAGAAGTTTGAAAAGAAAAAAAAAAATCCAAAATAAAAAAAATAAATAAAAAGTGACAGCCCCAAATGCTAATGACGAGAAGAGCCACTGGAAGGTTTGTTTGTACATGGTCACCGGAAGTGCATAAGGGTATAGGCACGCTGGGAAAGGGTCTGATGGTTTCTTATGGCACTAAATGGATAGCTACTCCCTGAGCCCACGATTCCACTCCTAATAATCATTTAACCCGAGAGAGATGAAAATGTGTGTCCACAAAGTTCTGTTCAAGAATGTCCAGTCAACTTAGTTCAACACAGCCCCAAACTGGAAACAAGACAGGTGCCCATCACTGGGAGAATGGAAGAATGAACCGTCATTCAATGGGGCAGCCCTCAAGGGCACAAAAGCCCTGGACGTCCAAGAATGGGATGGATCTCTAAAACATTACCCTGAGTCAAAGAGGAGTCACACGATGGAATAGGTAAGGAATGACTTCATTTATGTGGCGTTCCTCCTAGAATGGGCACAGTCATCTAGGGACAAACAAAAAACAAAAAACAGAAGAGTAGTTGCCACTGGGGGCCTCGGGGTGGGGAGGGGCTGGCAAAGTCACATGGGGGAACCTGCTGGGTGCTGGGAGCATCCCTACCTAGGGACACTTGAGATTTGCGTAAAGGTTGCCTGAAAGGAAGCAAAAGATCTCTAAGCAGATATTGAAGTCCAGCTGATGTTTGTGCTGTGGTATTTGGGGGGGATTAGCAACTTACTCTGAATGGATCGAAGAACATGGGGCAGAGAGATGCGTGGAAATCAGGCTGGCCGTGAGATACGGAGTCTGGCAAAAGTCGAGCACAGCATGGAGGTGGAGGGTCTATGGGCGCTTGCTGTAAAATGCTTTCTTCCAACTTTTACGTATATTTATACACTTCCATAATAAAATATTGGTGGGGGGGGGAGAGAAACGAAAGGGCACCCCAAAACAGCCTCATGTGAAAGGCACCTCGTTGTGGTGAGTTTTCAGAGCTGCTGAGGCTTTCAGAGGCTGCAGAGAGGAGCGAACGGGAAAGACTCGGAGGGCTCAGAACTGACCCAGAGCCTCCCAAGGCAGAGATTCCCTCTGTGGTCTGGGTTAAGACCGGTCGCGGCGGCCTGGGTCTGCGTTCGATCACTGTGCCCAAGGCGCAATTTCCTGTTCCTTGGGATGAAGCACATCTTGGACTTGGACTACCTCTCTCTACACGGCGTTTGGGTGAGTTAAGTGTCAATGAATCAGAAACAAATGGATTAAGTTTCTCCGCACACATGCGGGCCTGAAGAGAAACAAAATACAAATAAAGGAAAGGGAGAAGGGGACATTATGAGAAGGGGAAGGGGTCTCTGTTTCAAACTGTGCACAAAACGGGTGTTCCGAGAAATACTTGATTGACTTGCTGATCTCAGTCCCCTACATGAAGGGCTTCTGGGGCCCAGCTCTTTAATATGCAAATGACTTTGAAAAATATTTCTCCTCCTGGAAAGCAGAGGGGAAAGGAAATGCTTTGAAGCCCTCCTGGTTATTTAATTATTTTTTTCAAAGGTAAAGCAGTATATTTTTATCCAATATTAAATAAACATTATTGAAATGGTATGTTCAAAGCTTTGAAGCCTGTGATGTTGGTTTGGGAGGTTTTTTGCTTTGTGTTTTGGGTGGGGAGGCGGTGGAGGGGGGGTGCGGGAAGGATGGTGCTTCTTCTTGCCAAATGTTCTAGAATCGCAGAACATTAGACCCAGGAAGCCCAAGTGGCCAGGATGGTATTGTGGAGCGGAGGGAGGCTCAGACAGACTGTGGTGACCTTGCTTGAGAAGTAAGCAGTTACCAGGCTGGGATCAGGATGCAGGTGGCCTGGCTCCCAGGGCCACGTGCAGAGTGCTCCAGTCTCCGCAGGGGATCTCCGGGTCAGCTCTGAGATGACGATCCGGGGGGGGGGGGGGGGGGGGGGCACCCTTCCTGGACATGCGAGTTTACAGAAATGTCTTTTCTCAGTCACCACCAGTAAAGATGACAATGGCCATCTCCCCAGGGACACTGGGAGACTCCTCGAGTGTGTTTGCAGGTAAGGTAGGGTGAGGACATGTGAAGTCAATGCACCTTTATGAGAGAATCTGGGCTCAGAAAAAAAAAGTCACACCTCTGAAGGATTTTTCTCAACTGGCCTAATTTAGACACAACATATACAAACACAACCCACAAAGATTATTTGGGCATGGAGCATGGGACAGTGGAATAGGAAGGGAACAGCATAATCATGATCCTCAAATACTTAATGTTTGAGTAACAGCCCACAAATCCTTATTAAGTGAATTAACAAATAAATATAACACGCACACTCATCCATCACAGAAGTAACGATTAGCGTAGAAGATTTCAGAAAAGATATATCGGGGTAAGATACACCCAATGCGAGCAGCTGCCAGGCACAGAGTCCCCTAGGTGACCATGGCACCCATTATGAGTAACACCGTGCCGACTTGATTAGCTTTCGCCATGGCCTTAAGAGAAAAGAGTCATTAACCCCATTTTATAGATTTAAAAAAAATTTTTTTTTTTTAAGAGCAAAGCTCTTGATCGTGACATATCTTGCCTGCCTGGCTGTGCCCAGAAGAACGAACTAAAACTTTACCCTAAAGGATCCATGAAGTCTAATGAAGAAAGTCATAGGCAATAATACCAAAAAACAAAACAAACAAACAAAAAAGACAAAATTTTATCGGGTGCTACTTTCTTTCCCCAGAGGGAATAAACTTCCCTGACTTTTTTTTTAACATAAAATAATTCTCATTGCAAACTAGAAAATTAAGATCATCTATAATCACAGCAACCCTCAGAGGTAATCTGTTCTTTGGTTATAAATCCTTCCAAAGTGTTAAGCATGCTCAGATGCTTTTTCTTAACAGACATTTTTTTGGGGGAAGAATTTTAGATTTATAGAAAAGCTGCAAAGACAGTACAGAGTTCCCATACGTCCCTCACCCAGGAAAGATAAAAAATGTCATGGATATTTTACATAACTACGGTATATTTGTCAAAACTAAGAAATTAACATGGACACGCTACCGTGAACTACAGATTTTTTTGGATCACTCCAGTTTTCAGCCAACATCTCTTGTTCCTGTTGCGGGATCCAGTCTGGGGTACCACACTAGAGGGCTCCTAGCGTTTGTAAACACACTGCTTTCACTGAACAGTGCACATCATGAACATATTTCTAAGTCAACGAACAGACGCCAACAGCGTTATGTTCAATAGCTTCCTAGCACATGTCCCACTCAATGGATGGGCGATCCCCTCCCCTTGAAGGGCACACCCATTGCTTTTGGGTTTTCACTGTTCCCTAAATGCACGAATTCACCCAGGCTGTGCGTGTCTAACAACGTCCTCAGAACCCATTTCTAAAAGTGTGCTGAGAGTGTGTCAAGAGTATGTCCTTCAAGACTTTTCTTGTATATTGCCACCCTCACCTCCAGAGAGCCTGAGTCCATTTGCCTTATGACCAATAGATGAGTCCCTTTAAATTCATATGGACAATAAAAGACCCTTCACCCTAGAGAAAAAAAACCCATCAGACTGGAAAGAGTTAAGAGACATTCAGGACAGGCATTTCCACACACACACACACACACACACACACACACACACACACATCCCTTGCAAACCAGACTCATTTCAAAGAGCCACCTAGAAATTAAACCTTCATTCCCTTCAGCACATACTACTCCCACCGTCCTCTCTCCGGGTCTGACAGAGAGAGGTATCTTCGGATCTTCGGCATTTCAATCATGGAATTACTTTCGAGGTGCAGGGGCGACCCCCACCGAGTTTAATTTCCTTCTCATCTCTCTGTAGTGTCTACTGGAGGTCCCTGAAGGAAAACTTGAGCAGGGTTGTGCACTAATGCATGCAAGAGGAAGGACAAAAGGACGTGATGGTCAGCAGAGTTGTATGCTTTGTATTTATTTATTTTTTTATTTTTTTATGGTGAAAGAAATAGGGGAAGGAGTAGAGACACAAAGCGGCTTCGTATCTAGAAATGGCTCGCAGAGAACCCAAACCAGGAACCTACCCAGCATGCTAACTGGAACCATCACCTTGCTTTTCCAAACAAGCCCGTATTTTATTTTGAGACTCCTGTTCGTCAATGCAAAACACTCTGTCCCCATGCTTAGCCCTGTAAAGCATTATATATCTGAGAAGCCAGGAAAAGAGGGTGGCAGGAGAGGTTTTGGAAACGGAGCCAGACCCCATGCTGGGGAATTCTTAAGTGCCATCCTGGCCTGCAAAAAGAGAAAGAAAAGAAAGAAAGAAAGAAAAAGAAAAAACAAGCTACTGGTCAGAGGGAATGCTCCTCCATGCCAAGCTCAGCTTGAATTCATACACAACACAACCTCTTAAAGGGGAGAAACACTGCTTTAAACCCAGAGTCTCTCCTCTCGATGCAACTGATGAAAAACGACAGGAAGTTCAGAATATTCTGGGAGGAAAGGGGCTGCAACCTGAGATACTTTCTTCGCTCCCAATGTTTGCAATCTTGTCACTCTGGTCAAGGCCACACCTTCAGGTCAGGAGGGATCAAGTCTTTGCGGCAAAGGATGCCAGGTTCCATTTCCCCCAAGAAGAACAATGCCCAGGGTCTGAGGCTCGTCATCTCCCTGGGGCCTGTGCGGTCTGGTTGCGTAGCTGGTAAAACCCACTTCACTTTTGAACTCTTCCCAGAAACGATAAGAGGATCTTCCCAGGGAAGAGAAAAATGGAATTGGTTACAGGGGTAGGGTCTGCCCGGAATGCACTGCTACCCCCGTTTCCCACACAGTCCACTGGCTGTTGGGAAGGAGGGGACTAGAACATACAGAATCTGGCTGTGAGGAAGAATACAAAACCTGCCTTTCACACAAAGGGGACATTTCCCCTCGTTAGCTGAGCAGGTACTAGAGTAACTTAACAGGAGCAAGTAACCGCACAGAGAAGAAACTAAAGCCTTAAAAACCAAGGCACCTTTCCTCCAGCGTGTGTCTTCCAGGGTGAGGCGAGCACACATCACTAACGGAGCTGTGTTAGGCCGAGCGGGAGATCTTTGACATTTGGGTCATTCAACCTATCAACCTTAAATTATTATTTTTTATGGTTTTTATTTAAAAAATGTTTGTCTAATGTTTGCTTATTTTTGAGAGAGAGAGAGAGAGAGAGAGAGAGAGAGAGAGACAAAGAGAGGCAGAGTGTGAGGGACAGGGACAGAGTGAGAAGGAGACACAGAATCCAAAGCAGGCTCCAGGCTCCGAGCTGTCGGCACAGAGCCTGACGCGGGGCTCGAACCCACGAACCTCCAGATCGTAACCTGAGCTGAAGTCGGATGCTTACACGGAGCGGTCCAGGTGCCCTCAAGCTTAAATTAAAACCCAAGCGATGAGAAGATCAGACAGACCTCACGATTCTAACTGTGTGAGCGTATACACGTGTATGCCTTATCTTGGAGCGGGCTTTGTCAAGTGACCACACTTTAACCCAAGCCCCGAGCTGTAAGCAATACTCCCTCGGTGCTGCGTGTGTTTGTTTGCTTTTAATTGTGAAGAGTTACGCACGCCCTGTAAGCACAAACTGTAAGAGGGCACATACATGGACAGACCCTTGTACTATAAATAAAACACGCTGTTCGCATCAAATAAAACTTGCAGCAAATCAGGCCTGACATTTAGGAATAACCTAGTGTCACTGAGCTACACACACAACTCCAGCAAGCGAGACAGACCTCCTGCAGCGGTGACTCCGAGTCAGCTGGGGGTGGGGGTGGGGGCGGGGCAGAAGGTGGAAGGGAGGAGGGAACAGGGGAAGGTGGGGCGGGGGCAGAGAACCCCCTGTAAGTCCCTCCAGAGGCTGGATTACAGAGGCTTTAGCCAGGACTCCCAACTCGGGCATCCTGGACGAGAATGCCACCCCGGTGCTATGTCACAGGATAAACAAAACCACATGAGTCCTTGTCTCCTCCTTCAAAGATGCCTAGTTGCCTTCCTAGCACCTGTAATCCCTCCAAGGATGTATGCACTCGCATTTAAAGCAAAGGTCTGCAGGGCGGGGCACCTGGGTGGCTCAGCGGGCTAAGCGTCCGCTCAGGTCATGATTTCCCGGTTCGTGAGTTCGGCTCTACGCTGGCAGTGTGGAGCCTGCTTGGGATTCTCCCTATCTCCCTCCCTCCCTCCCGCTCTCTCCCCCTCCCCAGCTCACACTCTATCAAATAAGAACAAAAAATTCAAAGCAAACATCTATAGGAACTTGATGGCTCTTCATACCTCAGAACGTGCTTTGGTTCTCTCATCCAGAGTACGGTTTACTTTCGTAGCCAGGATCAATCAGAGAAGTGTGTGGGGTTATATGTATGAACACAGGTGTCCAGAAAACTCATCCCCCTCTCCCTTCACCTGCTGCCAGCCTCCCCCTAACCCTCTCCCTGGACCTGAGGCAGGTATCACATCTCCTGGGCAGCCAGGACCCACCAAGTGACTTGAGTGCCCAGTGCACCCTGAAGCCAGGCAGAGAGGAAATGGGCGGGCATCTCATCCCAAGGCTGACTCCCAGTCTGTCCCTGCCTCTCTGCCCTTCCAGGCATCAAGGGCACTGATGGAACTCTGGGGCTCTTCTCATCTGCCCTCCTTACTGGGCTACTCAGAGGTGGGCAGTGAGAGGAGGCAGAAGGGAAAGCCACGGCACCCCTGGACCGGCCTCCCAGGCCTCCGGGCTGCAGCGAAGAGACGGTGTGATGTGCAGGGCCAAGTCCCCTGTGCCCATCTCTCAAGAGGGAGGTGAACTTGGCCACCTGTGTTCAGAGGGCCTGACTCCACGTGTGCGCAGCCCAGGCCGGGGCCGGGGTCTACCAGGTGGTGGAAAGGTTGACTGCAGGAGCCCTGGGATCACTCCTTATGCCAGCAGATTCTGATAGATTCTGACCCTTTGCCTTCCCTCATCCAGCCCGATTCCAGAGAAACCCCAGAGCGCTCCTGTTCTTCCAGGCGGGGTCTCTTTAAGCAGCCTCTGCCAACGCTGTGGGGGATTTGTGGTGACTCAGCCCTGGCCCCAGAGAAGCTGGATGCACCATGGCTCAGCCAGGATATGGCCGCAAGCCCACGAGCTGCTGCAAGGAGACAAAGCCGCTCTCTGGAGCCTTCTGAAGCACCCTCCCTTGGGTTTGACAGGCATATCGCAGTCCCAGCCATACTCCCCGAGTGGACATTCAGAGGCTGGCTGCAGTCTCTTGATGGCTTGAAGGCAAGACAATTGCCTGCCTCAGCCCCAGAAGAGAAGGCAGGCAGCCGGCGGGGGGGGGGGGGGGGCGGCGCAGGCAGAGTGGGTCTCTGCTTCTGTTCCCTCCCTTGTTTAAGGCAGCTCATCTGAGTGTAGACGGAGTTCTGTTTGTTTTCTCCTCAGGAGGCAGGCAGGGCCAGCGAACGAACCAGCAACGTAAGAGGACAGAGCCCAGTTCAAACCTAGTGGCCCCAGAAAGTTCAGGAGCCCCACTTAAATCGTGATTGGCCTCGTTCCACCCGTCTCCAAGCAACGCAACACAAAACCCACTGGAACGTTATCAGCGAACCAGTGAACTGGAAGGCACTGGGGGTCACTAGGGCTCACACCCCCACAGTACAGTGCCGGTCGGGGGGAGCGGGGGTTCGGACACGGGGAGAAGACGACAAAACCTCTGCCTAGACTTTTAAGCCCCAGGAAGCTCCTTTTATAGCCAAAGAAGAAAATGAGGTCCAGTCTCTTGAAGGCAAGATGAGATCACCCAGCAAGGGGCTGAACCAGGCCCGCCCTCCCATTTCATGGATCCCTGGTGCAGATGGTTCAGGGGCCTTCCAGGTAAGCACTCAGAGCCCAGGTCAGCCTCCGGAAGCTTCCGGCTGAGTCCACCCGAATTCATCTGCTCACATACAACGCAGCTCTCTGCTTAGTATCTTCCTTAAAATGCCGCGACAAACGCCCAGAAATTGTTCCTCAGTACCCAGCCCCCACCCCCCCGTCAAGGCAAAAAATGTCCTTCATCTGTTTTTACCTGTCTCCCTAGGACCACTTTCTAATCATGCCGGAAACAATTTCATCTCCAGGGCTGGGTACCAAGCATTGTCTTCCCAGTTACTCGAAATCTGCAGGTAAATGTGAATCCAAACCAGATTTAAGGGAATATCACAGGAAGGGCACATAGCATCAAAAATGAAAATCTGGGGCACCTGGGTGCTCAGGCGATTGAGCGTCCGACTTTTGGCTCAGGTCACGATCTCATGGTTTGTGGGTTCAAGCTCTGCATCAGGCTCTCTGCTGTCAGCGTGGAGCCCACTTTGGATCCTCTGTCCCCCTTTCTCTCTGCCCCTCCCCTGCTCACGCTCTCTCTGGAAAATAAAGAAGTATTTAAAAATGAAAATTCACTGAACACCAAAAAAGGGTGTTACTGTATGTCAGTTATATGTCAATAAACATGACTTTAGAAAAAAAATCTACAGGTTCGTCCTTCCTGAAGAAATAAACACACACACACACATATGCACACAAAGTTAGGGAGAAAATAAGGGAATCGGCATCTTTTTGCTTGACCGAGGTGTTAATAAAAAACAAAAAGTTCCCAAGAAAGTTCTGAGGAGACCGCTCAGAGGCTATTCTGAGAAGCTCCGACTTGTTTGTGCCCAGCTCTCCTGGAAAACCCACGGAGCGCCCGCCAGACAAGAGTGGGAACCAGGTACCGTGAAAGGCTCAGCCACAGTCTCCCTTTGTGTCACGAGACACACACAGGCCGAGGGCGAAGGATTCACAGACGGGAGGCCAGAGAGGTTTCACAAAGCACCGATCCCTCACAATAGCCAAAAAACAGAACCACCGACGTGCCCACCAACATTCCTGCAGCCTGCTTCACACACTCACCTAGTAGGCGTTCAACAAACCTCACAAAGATTATACTGCCCCCATGTCAGGCTGCAAATGAAACGGAGCCCCTCGTCCCCAGCCGAGTAAGGGACCGGGCACTCAGGGCACGTAGTGATTCTACCACACTTTCTACAGCCCCTCTGTGTCACACGTGATTAATGAATGCCGTGTCACCAACGTCCCAGGGGTCAGGCTACTGGAATGGAAAACATGAATGAGTCAGGAATGGCCTCAGAATGGGAGAGATTCCAAACATGGCGAAGCAAACGAAAAAAAAAAAATGGTGACACCATTTGCTGACTTGAATAGAAGCAAGGTTTCCTCCTTGTCGAAAACCAAAAGTTGAGAGCTTTTCAGAAACCTGAAAACCAGCAAATGCATCTAATTAAATGATACCCTAAAGCCCTGTGCATTTTCTAGAGGTTGCCAGAACTCTAGATTGGCAAAGGTTGATGGGGGGAGGGGAGGGCGGGGAGATGTACTGATTCGTTTATCCTACATTTTATGAACAATAACCAATTACTGTACACGTCCTAAACCTCACGCACTGCACTCAATGTGAAGCGATTTATGGTCAGTAATGCACGCAATCACCGTGTAATCATCACAGCCCTAAAGGAAAAGGCATTGTCATCCCGATTTTACAGGTGGAAAAACTGAGGTCATGCAGCTAAGAGATGACAGAGGAGATTCAAACGCCCAGCGGACTCCAAAGCCCACGCCCCTAACGCCGCTGACTCTCCGATGAAAAGTTAGATCTTCTCCACGCCATGTGCTGAGCTCGCTGTCCAGAAAGGAAACGGTTCCAGGACTTATCAGATTTCTGACCCCAAGGAGGAAAGAATGGTAGCCTTGGACAGATCACAAGCATGGAGGGCTGCTCAGGAGAGGAGCCTCTTCGTGAAGTCCTCCCCCAGGCCCTGGCAGCCTCCAGACTTGCCTCTGCCCAGCCTGGCAGATGGGGAAGGCCTGGTGGCTTTACTGAAAGTCAAAACGTCCTCCCCAAGAAGACACTGGAAAGTCTCCGGTGGAAAAGTCAAGGGATGGAGAGATCAGAGGCTCACGCCTGCCAGGCACAAGACCCAGAGGTTCCCCAGCAACTGTCCCACTGTCCCTTGGAGGAGTCCCCACCCTGAGCAGAAGACAAAAGTCAGTCTCCGGCACCTTGAGAACCATAGGGAAGAAGCCAGACACAAAAGGCCACAACTTGTGTAACTCTGTTTACGTGAAATATCCAGAAATACCCAGAACAGGCAAATCCATAGAGACACAAAGTGGATTAGTGGTAGCCAGGGGCTCACGGCGGGAGGGAGGAGTGGATAATGACTACCTGAAGGGTACGGGGTACGGGGTTTCCTTTTGGGGTGGGGGCGGGGTCAAAGAGTTCTGGAACTAGATGGTGGTGAGGGTTGCATAACACCGTGGATGCACTTAATGTCACTGAGCTGCACACTTTAAAATGATTACAATGCAGGTGCGCCTTGGTGGCTCAGTCAGTTAAGCATCTGATTTCGGCTCAGATCACGATCTCACGGTTCATGAGTTCAAGTCCCGCATCGGGCGAGCAGGAGCCCTGCTTCGGGTAAGCCCCACTTCTCTCTCTTTCTCTCTCTCTCTGCCCCTCGCTCAGTTGTACCCTCTCTCTCTCAAAAAAATAATAAAAATAAAATGAAACGATTACAATGGTACATTTCACGTTATGTGTATTTTACCATAACTTGGGGAAAGAAGTGAATCTCCAAGGAATCCTTGAACATATTCAATGGAGCATGAGACAAATCACGGAGCCAGGGCTTAGCCTCTACGAGACTTAGAACTGGATGTTCCCCTAAGACCCTCAGATTCATAAACCCCATGTTTAGAGAGAGGGCGAAGTGGACGGAGAGGGAAGGAAGAAGGCATGCCAGGAGCAGAGTGCCGGCTGGCCTGGAGGCAAACTGGGTAACCGGAAGGCAGGGCTCCCTCCCCAGGCAGCGTCCCCCAGGCTGGGGCAGCTCCAGACCCCAGCCCCCCACCCCCAGCCTGGTTACTTTCTTGGGGCTAGGAGCCTGGTGTCCTTGGTCTGCATCACAGAGTCAACAGCAATTTATCTGCACTGGGCAAACAGGGCAGCGGTAAGTGGCGGAACTCTGACAATATTTAATGACTCAGGGGGTGGGGAGGCCTTGCAGGATGGAGGGCAGGGAGGAAAGGAACCAGAGAGCAGGCAGAACACTCCAGGGGAAATTCCGTGGGGGGGAGATAAAAGGGGGCTGTAAAGCAATTTTGACAGGTTAACAGACAGGTAATATTCCAGCGGTGTTTACTTAACCAGGCTAGCGCTCCATGAGGCAGCGATTAAGCCGACGCACGAGAGCCTCAGCAGCTAAGGGTTTCACAGAAACAAAGATCTAGTCAGAGAAAACCAAATAACGGCCAGTCGGATGCTGGCAGCCCCGCCTGCCTCTCCCCCAGCTCGGAAGCCGCGGGAGAGGCTTCCTGGAGATCAATCTGGAGAGATAGCATCCAGCGGGATGTGCTGCGGGGGCTGCCCACCTGGGACAGGGGGCGTGGCTTCTGGCAGCTCCTTGGAAGGGGCGGGGCCCAGACCTTTCCTCCCTCCCCCTTCAGGCCAGACCAGTTCTGCCCGTTTCCTAGTCCTAGAAAGACAGCTCGCTGGTCCCACCCACCGTCCCAGGGCTGCTGGCCCAGGACAGTTAGCCAGCAATGAGACTCATGCCAACTCCAAAACCCCAAGTACCCACCTGGAGTCAAACTCCTGTTCTTCTGTCTCCTAGCTGTGATCCACGGGGTTTAAGTTCCCTGACCTCTCTGGGCCTCAGTTTCCTCATCTGCAGAACGGGACAGTAATTCCCACAAGACTTTATGATGAACGCGTTACTGACAATTCATCCTGTGTTAATGTAGTTAATATACATATTAATAATATTTAATATACACTTAAATCACTATGAGGAATACATAAACAACATGAGGGGTACATGAAGCACCCTGCCTGGATTCATCGTAGGCACTCAACACATATTCGTTTCCTGTTGTAAGTGTCTCTATGAGTCACCTGCCCGAGATTCCGAGTAAAACAGAACCACCTACAGACTGAAAGGTGCTTAATTTTTTAAGTGTGTTAACGTTGCTCTCTATCCACCCCTGCTCTCATAGGATGGGGAGAAAGCTCTTCATGGGGACCAGAAGAGGTGTCACCTTGGCTTAGGTACCAGAGTGAGACACCCAAGGCGCTCTCCGTCCTCTGAGAGCTTGGCAGCCACAGTGAGCAACTTGATATGGTTTCACGTGCCTGTGTTCCCGGGAGGACGTGAAAGTCTTCAAAGCAATTGAACAAGCACATCAGGGGTGCCAAGATTCTGACTTCATTTCCTACAGGGTTCCCTGGCCTGTGTTACAGGACACTATTTTGAGGTTGGATTATACATTTTTAGGTTATTTGGAAAATCATTGTGGCTTTCAATAATAAAATTCTGAGTGACATCTGTCAGCCCCGATTACCGTGAGCCTGCTAAGCGGCGTGTTCTTTCTGTTTCGTGTTTAAAAGCGCAATGAAGTAAGTGTTACCTAGAAAGGTTTGCACGAGTCTTCAGGGTTGTGTATTCAACACTCTCTTGAAACGGGTCCCAAAGGCATGTACCAGAGGCCGTGCTATGCCCAAGAGCTGAGCTGGCAAACTCTGCCAGAAACAGGGTGTAGGAATCAGAAACCAACGAGCCACAGGGGCATCTGGTCAACCTCCTTCATTTCATCAGTGGGGAAGCAGACGCCCCAGGAGGTAGTGGTGGGTCTCCCCGAGGTACATCCAGCACTTTCCAAGTTATCAACAGTTTGTTTCTTCTCATTCTATGACTTAGAGCAGCACACGAATGAGATCTGTCTCCTACCGTACCGGCCAAGATATCACCTCACAAAAGGGTTCCTTCACATGAATCTCTGCCCCTAATCTTCATTTTCAGGGTGCAATTATTATCCCTACTCAGAAGAGTGCATCTTTATGACTACCTCTTGGCTCTTCATCATGTGAGTCTTACCTAGCATGGGACCGGTAATCTGGGAAACACTTGTGGCTACCACCGTTTCAGTCCCAAGGGGAAGGTGTCATTTGCAAAATGAACTTGGAATGTCTGGGTTGAGACAGTCTCCTTCTCAGACAGCAAGGACCCCTGCACCAAATATCTACCAAAACCCATCTGCCCCACACCCCCTGCCCCACCCCCCTGCAGTCACCACCGAGCCCTGAGGATCCACACCTGTTGATATTCCCCTTTGATAGAGAAAACTATGGAGACACAGAAAAACTGTTTGCATCCAAGACCTTGAAGGATTATCTGTGAGCACGAGGAACACACTGGACACTCATCCAAAAGGGACAAAGAGCTACTAGAGTCCAACTCAGCTTTTTTTCATTTTTTTTTTCTTTGTCTCTTGGAGGGACAGGGAAAGGACAGGCTGCGAAGTATGAATTAGCCTCCGAGCATTATAATCATCTGGTAATCATCCTTTTTTCCTCAAAACAGTTTGATCCTTAATGTCTGGAGTTTTGTTCACCCCTCTCTCCATTGGGACACTCATTCAGTGCCTAGCACAGGGAATCGGTCCGTGAATGTTCGATGAACAGGTGAACGCGTTTGGCAAATAAGCCTTTCAAGGCAAACCATGAGACAGATAATGCATGTGACCTGAGCACGCATTTTGTTGTACAGATCCAGAGACTGGAGATGGGCTGGGAGTTCCATTTCAACTGACGGACGACCCTGTTTAAAAGGTTTCTGGGCTTTGAACCACCCTTCCCCATGAAGACCTCTGTGACACGGAGAGGGTAGGATTATTCTTCACGTGTGACCAAGCAGAAAACCAGGGAATGCAATGAAAAGCCTCCCTAGAGTCTCAAAATGAATTAACAGAAGAGCTGGGTCTAACTTTCGGCTTGTTCACCCTCTTATTTCCAATTCCCTTAGCGTGGTGTTTTAGAGTCTCTCCAAAAAAAAAAAACCCCTGTATCTACCTACCTACCTACACATCACATTAAAAGCCTTCAGGCAACACTGACTTAGGGGGATAATGAAATGATCCCACATTTCATCAGCCTTGCCAATAGCCTATGCCTAAAACCACATCACTGTTTGTGGCTCTGAAGCCCAGGAAAACAATCCTAATCATATTTCTGGAAATCTAGGAAAGATGGCTTGCCAAAAGAGAACTATTAGACCATACCTCAAAGCCTTCTGTGCAGCAAACACTGGAAAGGAGGAGCTCTAGGCGGTATTTCCCCCAAAGAGCTCACCTTCACCCATGCGTACTTCTGTTTCCCCATGAAGAACACTGATGCTACACCTGGGAGTCCCCCCCCCACCCCCACCCCCGGCCACAAGATAATGGGTGTGTGGTCAGGAACACAGTAGGTACTCCATATACGTGAAATTAAGAAGACTCAGTCCATGATGCACTCGCGTTAAAAACTATGCTCCAGGGGTGCCTGGGTGGCTCAATCGGTTAAGCGTCTGACTTTGGCTCAGGTCATGGTCTCACGGTTCATGAGTTCAAGCCCCGCGTCGGGCTCTGTGCTGACAGCTCGGAGCCTGGAACCTGCTTCAGATTCGATGTCTCCTTCTCTCTCTCTCTCTGCCCCTCCCCCAGTAACACTCTGTCTCCCTCTCTCTGAAAAATAAATAAAAATAAAAAAAATATATAAAAACAATGCTCTAAATGGGGTGTGTCCATCGTGGAATATTATTCGGCCCTGAAAAGGAAGGAACCTCTGAGACAAGCTACAGTATGGATGAACCTTGAGGACATTATGCTGAGTGAAATGAGCCAGTCACAAAAGGGCAAGTTGTGTATAATTCCACTTCAACGAAGCCCCTGGAACAGTCCAATCACAGAAAAACAGAGTAGAATCGTGGCTGTCAGGGGACTCTGTGGGGGGATGGTGATGATGTCTGCACAACGATGTGAATGTGCTTAACGGCACTGAATGTTACACATAAGAAGGGTTAAAATGGTTAATTTTATATTATGTATGAGTGTGACCACAATTATAGGTAAATAAATAATGAAAAAAGAAACTCCTGTGCTCAAAGAGAAACTTATGTTTTCAACCACCATGTTCCCAACAGGGCAAGAGGTAGGAGATTCCTTCAACAGACATCATCAAAGTCTTGGTGCCTATGCCTTGGTCTCTGACGTCCCAAACACAAGACAAGGAGACAACACCACGGGCGTTAAAGCCTTCCCCAGCATTCTGAGGCTACTTCCTTCATTTCATCAACCAATCGCCAGCCAGTTCACCGGGAAGCGGGCTGCTGTTCTGGAAACAAACAGACTCCCGAAAATCAACATGATTTCCGGCATTATAAGTTGTCCAAAGTCCAAAACTCTGCCACTCTTTAAAGGAGGCAGAGGAAAAGAAACTAGAAACCAAGAAGCGCTAAGTGACCAAGGTTAGGTAGAGAAGGATTCCCGTGCACCAGGAGTAAGACTTTCAGCAGGACAGACACAGCTACCAGAGCAGAATGAGGTGGAACCTGGCTTTCTCTTCTCCTGCGGGGCAGGCGGGAGCTCCTTCTGGAGGAATACATATCGTCAGCCCCTCTGTGCGAAGTCTGCTCCAAGAAAAAGAAAATGTGTTTAACCAGAGACCCAGGATAGAAAGGGAGCTGACTCTTAAAACGTGGGCCATGAATGCACTCGAAGGTTGGTTTTGCCCTTAAAGGAAATAAAATTTATGGTTTGTCAGATAAGTAGAAAGAAAAACCCTCAGGATGGAAATCTGGCCGGATAAAAGTCTACACATGAGCAAAACAGTTTTCTTAAAATGCAGTGCCTCAATGTCTCAGCCTAAAAGAAAGGTTCTAGGACCCACCAAACTTCATTCCAACTCAGAATCGAGCTCCATTTCACTTTCATTTCAGACACCTCTCTACCAGAAGCCCTTCTTTCTTTCTTTGCTGGATGGGCTCATCGGTCGACCGCCTAGCTGTGAGCACGCAACCCTTCCTTTCTGCAACAAAACACCACGATGAACCATGAAATATCTGGGGTAAGTGGGGAAGAACTGGCACGACAGTACCTTCCAGGCTGCTGGAAACAGTCTAGATCTTGATTATGGATGGTAGTTATACAGATGTATACATATGTAAAAATTCATCAAGCTCTACATTCAGTCTTTATTTTCGATGCATTATTTAGTAAAAAGTAATACATATACACACATAGACACACACACAAATTTTAAGTCTCCACAGGCTTATTTCATGCCCAACAAGAGCCAGGTCGTTTGTCAAAAAAGGTCCCAATCAACAATTAATTCCTTTTTCCAAGCTCCTACCTCTCCTCCCCTGAGCCCCACACTCGTGTTACCCAAGCTGGCTCTACCAGGTCATCCGGAGGAAGGAGAGTCCCCAAACTCCCCGCAAATCATGCTGAAATCTGTCACTCAAGAACTTTAACGAACGTGTCCTCTTCCTGAATTATAGGACGCCATGAACGCCTTATGAACATTCTCTTCTCAACATGGCACCCTTTCAAACAGCAAAATCCGTTGGTATTGTTCATTCAGGCAATTCGCTCATTCGACATATTTAGTGGACGACAGTGATATGACAACTATTTCTTACACAGAATGATTTTTCAGACCCCCTCACTATCCTGGAGACCCTCCTCCAAATACACTCGAATTACTGGACCCCAAAATAACCAGCTACCCCTAGGGCTCTGTATGGACCAGAATCACTTGACTATTCCTTTCCTTACCTCAGACATTGTGACTGTCTTGATGCAGCTTCCTATTTTAATCATACAATCCACTTCCAAAGTATCACCCCTTTTCCTCCCTTATACAATTGTGTAGGACCCAACACTGCTGAGTTTCATCCCGTTGATTTCAGCCCATAGTCCCTGCCTCTTTTGGCCACGTGGAACCTCAACGTCTTGGTGTGCCAGCCAGCCTCCCAGCTGGGGCCATCTCTGAATTCCATAGCTCCAGTCTATCCTGATTGCGGGATGCAATCAACATGCATGATGCAACATGCATGATGCAAGCAACATGCCAGCAGCCTCTGGGATGCCCACAGGGTTCGAAACAAGTCCACCCGTCTGCACACCTGGGGATGCAAATACACTGAAGGTTCCTAGTTTCTACCATTCACCCTGCAATTCTTTATCTCATCCAGAAGCACACCAAAAAGAACCATCGTATTTCCCGCAATCAGGATGCTTGCTGCCTGCAACAGGTCTGGGACTGGCCAGCCCTCCACAACTATCAGAAGTCGGAGCAAGGTTCCAGACTCCGTTTCTCCACGTCCATCACCCCCGCTCATCTCCCGGCTACGCAATCAGGAAACTGCTCTCTTGGTTTCGTGTACGATCCTCTTCTGTCATCCCTCACGTCCCCACTGGCCTTGCTGCTGTTTCCTCGGGGAAACGTAATGCTTTAATGTTATGTAGTCCCTGGGATGGTGGGTGGGTCACGCTCCACCCTTGGGTCAGTAAAAATGTGTGTCGGATTCAGCCTCAGAGCCCAACGCTGAGTCGATGCTATTAATCAGCCGAGCCGAAAGTGATGTGCACTGGCAACACGAACTAAGGCTGGCTCTGGGGCGCAGCCACAGAGGTCTCCCTAAGACCTCCCCGGCCCACGCGCAGCTCCCTTCATCTTGCCTGAGCCCACAAACCCTCAGTCTCCTGTCTGGCACTCTACCAACCAGCTTTGCCCACTCTCCCGACGTCGTCTTGCCTCTAAACAGCCCTGGTAGCCGATCTACCTAAACTGCGAAGTATCCTCACGTTCCCGTTGTCCCCCACCCTATACCCACCCCCACGGAGTGCACCGAGGCTCACCTGCCTGTGCCTGCGGAGCGCACCCACGCTCCCGTGCTCACCTCCACGGAGGGCGCCCTGGTTCCCCTGCCCATCCCCGCGGAACGCACACATGCTCACGTGACCACCCCCCACACGCACACAGCTCACACGCAGGCTCACGCGCCCACCCCCACGCTCACGTGACCATCCCCCCCAGCGCCCACCCATGCTCACGTGACCATCCCCCCCAGCGCCCACCCATGCTCACGTGACCAAATCCCCCCCCCCCCCCCCCCGCACAGCGCACACCCAGGCTCACGCGCCCGCCTCCACGTACCCGGGCTCACGCAAAGGAACCACGGTGTTGCGCTGCACAGGGGGCCTGGACCCGGTGCCCGCAGAGCCCATCTCACCTTCCCCTCCTCCATCTCAATACCCAGGCTGCCCCCTCGCACACCCAATACCATCATTCATTCAATGCTTCTTCAGCTCAGAGCCACTGACCGGGCTCTTTTGCCTCCTGGCCCAGCAGGGTTTTCACGTGCTCTCCTCGGCTGGCACTTTCACCGACAATGGACCTTTCGGGCAAGGCCCGGCTCCTTCCTGTCACCCCCACATGCTGTCCCTGCACCCTTGGGGTATCGGTCTTGTCATCCATGCCATCCTTGGGAACCTGTTCCAGTGCACACCAGACACCCCGTCGGCTGGTGCCCCCTCCCTGGGTGCCATCGGCCTCCTCTGTGCCACCCTCTACCCGTGAAGCATGCTGTCTCTGCCTGCACTCGCCCACGTGCTCCTGCCGCACCCGACGGTAACTGCAGCCATGGCCGTAGTAAGGGCAAGTGCGGTAGGCACTAGGCACCTCTGTTCCAAGAGCCGTGCGACCCTTACCCCGTTGAATCCTCGTGAATGTGTGTGCTGACTTTCCCTGTGTGTACAAGTGAAGAAATGGAGAGCAAGTTCTAGACCTTGCTTCCAGGTGCACAGCTAACGTCTACTACATGGTAAACACAAAGAGAGCGTGTATGTGTTTTAACTTCTCAAACTGCTAGAACATTTCATCCACTCAGGAAGCATTTATTCAGCTTCTTTAGTATATATCCCTTAAGGTTTTTTGTTTTGTTTTACTTATTTTGAGAGAGAGAGTGCACATACACACGTGGGTGCACGTGAGGGGCAAAGAGAGAGAGAATCCCAAGCAGGCTCCACGCTGTCAGCACAGAGCCCCCCTCGGGGCTAGAACTCACGAATCGGGAGGTCATGACCGGAGCTGGAAGCAAGAGTTCAACACTTAACCCACTGAGCCACCCGGTCACCCCATCCTCTCTTTTGAGGGAAGGATAAATGCAGGCTTTACACTCTGCCATCCTGAGTTATTATCCCAGCTCTACGTCAATCTGGGGGACACTGGTGATGTGTGGGCCCTCCTAGCAGTTGTCTCTTTATGTGTATAAACTGATGACAATATGACCCACCTCCCAGGGTCCTCCGAGTGCTGAGATAACACTCTTAGCCCAGGGCTCGGTACACCTTTGGTGCTCAAACAATGCTAACTGTGGGTACTACACCTGCTCACAAGGGTCACTCCTCAGCACAGCCGGTCTGACAGGCCTTCTAGTGGCCTCAGAAACCCACAAATGTCACCCATAGGAAGATACGTGGGAGAATGACCAGTCTGTCTTTGAGGTTCACACTGTGTCACCTTGGAGCATCAAACAGGGATCCCTCCTTAAATTCCATATAAGGAAAATATGCCTCCTGGGTATATGCCTCCTGGGTAAACAGAGCCCCAGGAGCCCCAGCACCCCCTGTCCGTCCCTTTCCAGAGCTGCTGTTCAGACTTGGTCTCTGAATGAGACGCGCATGCCTCGTTTCCTGCACAAAATAGAAAGCGTAGCCCTCATGTTTCATTCAAAGGCATTCGTCTGTGGTTTTTATTTATAGTTCTGCACATATTTATGCACAAACAGATATGCCAGCCAGGAAGCATGGACCCAGGTGTATGTAAACACACACACACACACACAATCAGGAGCAGCAAGATTTATTTGTGCACAGGCACAGTTAAAGGTAAGTCCATTCCCTGATTCTGTAAGACAAGATGCTACCAACTTTCCCATTTTTGCTTCCAGAAACACCCCTAAAAGAAACATCTAGTCAACCTAACCCTCAAAGCCACAGCCAGTAGTGCGCACACAGTACAAACTCCACGATTTTTCTCACTTTGCTCTTACTTAACCTGAGAATTTGGAAAATGGAGGGAGAGCCAAACAGGAGAATACCTGGCCTCCAAAACTGATCCCCCCCAAGCAGCCCGTCCCCACCAGGACAAAACTCCCTCCCCTTGTCTCTACTCTGCTATTTGGGAACCACTGCATCTGCTCCATCCACTCGGTGTTCAGATCATCTCACAGGGGTGGGGACCGGGGACGGGGAAAACATTCCTAATGAGATTTCTCACTGGTTGCTGTGGACCCAGAGGCTACAGGAGAGATACGCCAAGCGAGCACCCAAGTTCGGTTACCCTTTGCGCTTGAAAACACAACCCCCTTCTGGCCCAAATCCTGCAGCTCATGTGACGCTTAAAGTAACTCCCTCTCAACACATTTGTTTCTTTTTTCATTTTCATTATCTTGCAGGAGGTCGGCTCCCTGGCCAACCGTTCTTTCTCATCACCGTCTCCCTCCCTCCTTTCCAACCACGTAGGCACTTTATGAACAAACAAACAGACAAACTCCCTTGCTGGCGCTATCTGGAGCACAAGATGTTAAGAACAAAGCCTGAAATAATGTTGCAGGTTGCAGCCCGGTAAAGTCACCCAAGTGGTGGGAAGATTTTTGTTGAGTGCACGGAAGTCAACTGAAAGAAACGGAGAATGTTCTCGGGCTGCAAGCGTTTGTGCCTTTTAATTAATTAATTTAATAGAGAGGGGAGGGTCAGGAAGGAAGTGCCCTTTGTAACTTCTCAGGCGGTGCTGGGGTTTGGGACAAGAGGGCACTGGAAACACACAATGGGCACACTGTGAAATGCGACATTTCACGGGGGAATAGGTTGCAGAATTCCCAGGAATTTTGAGAATCGATAAAGGTGACTTCCAAGAAAACTCCAGGCTACAAAGAAATACCCAGGCCAAATCGCTAGACCTTATGAGAATTTCCGTTCTTTTCTGTGTCTATAATCTCCCGAGAGTGTTGCGACGTTAAAACTTGAAAATTATTTAGGGGCGCCTGCGGGGCTCAGGCGGTTGAGCACCTGACTTCAGCTCAGGTCATGATCTCGTGGTCCGTGAGTTCAAGCTCCACATCGGGCTCGTTGCCGTCAGCCTTTCAGCGCAGAAGCCCACTTCAGATCCTCCGTCCCCCTCTCTCAATCCCTCCCCAACTTGTGCTCTCCTAAAAATAAGTATTTTTTTTAAAGCTTTGGAAATTATTTAAAGGAAGAGAATGTCTTCTCCTTCTTCTAAGCTCCCCTTGGATCCACCCACTATGGCCTCTCCCTTGACCTCAGCATCCTCCCAATAAAGCCCCCCTCCAGGGGCACCTGGGTGGCTCCAGTCGGTCAAACATCCAACTTTGGCTCAGGTCATGATCTCACAGTTCCAGGGGTTCTAGCCCCACATCGGGCTCTGCACTGACAGCTCAGAGCCTGCTTGGGATTCTCTTCCTCCCCAACCTCTCTGCTCCCTTCCCCTGCATGTGCTCTCTCTTGAAAATAAATAAATAAACATTTTAAAAAAGTTTTTTTTAAAAGCCCCCCTGCAAAAAATAAAAGAAAATAAATTAAATAAAAGCCCCCCTGCAAACTCCGAGATACATAGGAACGCTTTCTGAGGGGTCACTGCCTAAAGTCAGCTTGCATAAGAACACAGAACGTGTGAAAAGCGATTTAAAAACAAATTTCCTTCTACTGTCCAAACACATTGGTCACCCACAGTAATACCAAGTCTCCAGAACTCAAATTCCAGCTATCCAATTCAACCCACACTTAGTTATGATCACTCTTGAAAGGGAACGGATCACATCTGTCCGAAGCAACACATGATATGACTATGTTCGAAAGAACATCCAGTGTTTCATGAAGATAGTATTTATGTCAAGATTTTCTTTCACAACTGCCATCACAGAGCCTCTCATTATCTCATGAAGAAATACACCAAGAATACAAAATGAAGGAAGATAAACTCTGACGGGTGGAGAAAAGGGAGGTAATGATGTCATTTTAGTACCAGAAAGATAGTAAGAGCTAGCCTTTCCTTGGAGCCTTCCTGCCTGGCACTGAGCTATGCATTTCACATGTACCATCTCACGTTCTCCTCCCCCAAACCTCTACCTCCAGCGTATGCCCAACCTCTGGTGTTACTGTTTCTTTTTTAAAAAAGTCTTTTTTAATGATTATTCATTTTTTGAGAGAGACAGACAGAGCATTAGCAGGGGAGGGGCAGAGAGAGAGACAGAGACACAGAACCCGAAGCAGGCTCCGGGCTCCGAGCTGTCAGCACAGAGCCCGACGCGGGGCTTGAACCCACAGACCGTGAGATCAGGACCCGAGCCGAAGTTGGACGCTCAACCGACTGAGCCTCCCAGGCGCCCCCAGTGTTACTGTTTCTTAGACATTGCCTTCCAAGCCTCTGTGCATCTGTACGTACTATTCCTTAAACACTCCCTTCCAAGCCTCTGTGCGTCCGCACATGCTGTTCCCTCTGCCTGAAATGCCCTTCCTCTCACTTCCTCCATGCGACACTCTTTGAATACCTCTTCAACTTTCAAGGCTCACCGAATGAATGTCCCTGACGAAGTCTTCCCGCGGACCACAGATGGAGTCATATATCGCTCAGTGGATCCCTAGAAGCCCAGACTTCTCTCTCCAGCCACTTAGCACAAACTTTGTGCCATTATGCTTACTGGTTCAAGCTTCTCCGTCTCCACCATCTGAGGACTGTCCTCGAGGGCACGTATCTGCACGCACCTCCGTATCTCCGGCAAGCAGCACCGCGCCAGGCCACCAATACACGCCGAACAAATATTTGTTGAATTAATTAACAAATGAATCGATTTCTTTCCATGAAGATCTCTAGATAAGAGGCTTCATTTTTTGGAACACAAAACACATACCACAACTCATCGCAGGCACAGACGTCGACAAGTGTCATTCCCACACCTCAACCCGAGGGCAGTCTACGGGGATGGTGTGCCGCCTACAATTTGCTCAAGCAAATTTCCCCACCGTCTGTCTCGCCCAAGCAAACAACCGCCCTGCTTTTCACTCCTGCTCACTTACAATCTTCAGAAAGCGGCCTCTAACTGCACGAAGGAACGCGGGAAGGGGTAGGGGTGCCGGCCTGACTGTATTCGAAGGCTCAAGTCCTAAGCCCCCACAGGGGGATCCTGGCTTCTCGACCCCTCAATACAAGGAGGAGATCCCTCACTCAGAATAACCCCGGCAGATGAAGCCGACCCCGGACCCGAGTCGACAGGCGGGAGAAGGGCTACCAATGTACAAACCCCAGACGGCACATGCTTCCCGCTTGCGACATCGACATCCAGAGCTGATCTGACTCAGGGATGTGCACATGGCTGTCACCACGAGGTCAGCGGGTCGCGTCTTAGACACTTTCCTGCTTGCAGATCCCATGGGGAAGCAGAAACCCCAGAGGGGTCCAACCACAGCACGTAGCTGTCCGGCTGGTTTCTGAAAAACTGCCAGACAACAAAGATCAAATCTCAGGAGACAACCACATGCTCCTCTGTCATCTTTGCCCAGGGGGCTATGTGACACTTCCCCCTTCCTCCTCATCCTCCAGAAGGGCGGTGGGCTGCAGTGTCAGTCCAATGGGGCGTTTCTAGCTGCAGCAGCCTCATTTGAGGGTAAAGGTTTTTGGTTTTGGTTTTGGTTTAATGTTTGTTTATTTTTGAAGGGGAGAGGGGCAGAGAGCGAGAGAGGGAGACACAGACTCTGAAGCAGCTCCAGGCTCTGAGCCGTCAGCACAGAGCCCAACGTGGGGCTCGAACCCACGCACCGTGAGATCGGGACCTGAGCCAAAGTCAGATGCTTAACCCACCGAGCCACCCAGGCGCCTCCAGAGGGTCAGGTTAAGCAAGTCAGTCATTTACTTGCTTTGAGCCCTCCCTGTGCGTCATAGCCCGGCCTCTAGACCTCAGTGTCACCTGGAGCTAAGCAGGAAGGGCACTCTCTATCTGGAGAGGCAGACAGATGACAGTCGGGTGCTCAGCTCTGCCCCTAAAGCTGTGTGGCCTCAGGCAAGTTGCTTAACTTCTCTGAATACGCTTCTTCATTCATAAAATGTAAATAATACCTACCGTCCAGAATTGTGAAATTTGGGCATAGCGTGTAGTCAATAAGCAGAAGCTGTTACTTACGGTACCGACATGGAGTATTTGACGATAAGCCCAGGAGGGCAGCCTTTCATAGCTTTGGTGAAGTACTGGTCTCAGCATAGGCCTGTCACCCTACCCTAGCTGCACAAACGATGACACACACCTCCTAACGCAGAGGGGTCTCTGGGACAGGCACACGAGAGGCTCCCGCCAGCGATAATCAAGCTAACACAGCAGAAGCCTCAGCCGCACCACCTGAGACAGACGAGAAATGCCACCATTCACCCAGGACCATTTTCCCCACACTTTCCCAAAACCGCCGCTGGGGGGTTATTTTTAGAGCTACAAGAAAAGGCCGCGTCTCTACCCCGGCCCTCAATCCTCGGGCCAACCACCAGCTTCCTAAAGTGGAAATAAGTGCCGTCACCTGTGGGAGCATCAGGGGAACGTGGGACCCATACAAGTGGGTTTTCAGGGTGGAACATGGGAAGGGGAGTCAAGGGGCCATCGCCTTCTGCCCGGGGCCACTTCGGTCTTTCACAGACGATGACAGCCTCTCATCACAGCTGGAGATGTACTCCGTTTACAACTGTGTGTGTGTGTGTGTGTGTGTGTGTGTGTTTTCTAAAACCCTACTGTGCTCTCTCTCACGCCTTGTCACACACGGTGGAAAGATTCCTCAGATAGCAAATCCTAGGGAGAGAATCTTGCATCAAGCTGGCCAGCTCTGAGAAGGAAACGCACTGGCCGACACCTGGCTATCAGAAGGCCCCTCACTACAGACACCTGGCCGGCCAGACAGTAAGCAATGTCACCCTGGCTGAGTCGGGTCCCCGCGTTTGCTGTGTGTCTTCTTTCCTCTCGCTGATCCACCAGGTGACAATCCCTCACCACCATCGTCATCCTCGCCAATGGGTGGGCCTGAAGGCGCTCGTGCTCCCTGCATGATTGATTTTGCTTTAATGGCAACTCACACCGGAGCGTCACCTCAGGCACTGCCCTGTTAAGTCTCCCCCGCCCCGCCCCCACCCCAGAGTCGAATGAAAGGACTTTTTCTTCTTTAAAGGATGTGAAGAAGCACAGCAGCCAGGAGACAGAAGGCACTTGGGCGGGGGAGCCCCAGAAGGCACCCCAGCCTTTCATCCTGCTCTAGAAGGCTTTCTCTTCCTGTCCTCCTCCCCACGCGCCCCTGCCCCTGCCTTCCTTCCGGAGAGATGCTTCATCTCATGGCATCGCCCCTACCTGATGCCCTGGGTCACGTCTTCCAAGTTGCTCTGTTCTTTCCACCTGCAGGGGTGAGGAGTCTCCGTACGCACAAGCGCATGTTCACACACACACACACACACCCTTGGAAGGCGTGTTCTTCCTCAGTGGAGACTTTTCACGTCTTATTGACCACAGTTGTGCATATTCATTATTGAACATGCTGCTCCTTTATTCAAAGCTCCACGGTTGTATCTGGTGTAGTTTCGGAAACAGGAAGTGGATCCCATGACTTCTAGAAGAAGAAAGCCACAAGGCTCCAAACCGGAGGTCCTTGGCATGGGGTGGGATGAGCTGCCATCTGACTGGATGCCTCCCACACAGGAGCACACGGGGTGGGGGGCAGAAGGGGAAAGTGATGTGGGGGAGGTGGGGTGAGAGTGTCCCCAAAAGTGTCCCAGTCGAGCTCGGAGGCTCCAGTCTCGCCATCTGGGTGACTCTGGGCACGGTAACAACGACCTGTCTGGGTGTCTGTTGCCCACCACAGGGACCATAATACCACGTACGTCGTCGGGGTCTTGTGAGGATTAACTAGAAGAATCTAAGCAAAATCCTTACACGATGTGTGGCCTGTGGGAGCATTTAATAACTAGCAGCTTTAAAGAAATTACCCTCCTTTACCCCAGCTTTCTTCACATCAACCCTATGGACTGGCCAAAGCTTCTCGATTTTCTGTATAAGAAAACCAAAGCTGAGAGAGTTGTGTGACTCCCCCAAGAACACAAGGCCAAAGGCAGGCAAAGCCAGGGTGTGAGCTCTGGTCAGTGTGGCTGCGGGACGCTGTTCCTGCCCCAGGGCCACCGCAGGCACAGGGGACCTGAAGGGCACCTGGGCCATCAAGGCTCTGATGACCGGAGTGCTGTCTCCTTTGTCCCCATCCCCTGCGGTTTCTTCCCAGAGTCCTGAGAGAGCCCGGGACCCCTTGTGCCTCCAGGGGGCAGCCAGGCAGGGCAGAAGGAGAGTAACAGCAGCAGGGGAAAGAGAGAGAGAGAGAAGACAAATAAAAAACCTTTTTCTGTCTCCTGGGGCTAGGTGTCCCGCTGCCCTGGGAACAGGGGACCCTGGGGAAAAAGCAATGCCAGCTCCAGCCTTCTTTCTGCCCCTGCCCTTTGCTGCTCTCGGGCGGAGCACAAGCGTGCAGAGTCCTGGGTTTGGACAGGCCAGTCGGCTCAGGCAGGCTTGCTGCTGTGTCTGCCCCCAGGGAGGGAAGGCAGAGCCGGAAGCAGCAACCTGACACGCACATGCACACACACACACACACACACACACGCATGCACACGCACGTGTGCACATAAGCACACACATGCATGCACACACACCCGGGCCTTCTGCATCTGTCTGGGGATCCTCCAGAGGAACGAGGGCCTGACTCGGTGAGCCCTGAGCTTGCCTCTCAGCCTGCAGAGCCCGCCCCCCCCCCCACCGCCTGCATACAGATGCCCAGAGGTTCTGTGAGGCAAAGCTCAAAGCTCAGGAGCCCAAGCACCCTGCTCTGGGTGTCCTCAGACCTGCTGAGTTAAATGGGGCAGCTCGCTTTGCAAATCGAAACAGGGCAACTCTGGCCTTGAGGAAAGCCACATCTACAGAGTTCTGCCCTCCCTGGAAGCTACCGTTCAATCACTCTCTTCCGAACGTCTGAATCACGGCTCCACGGAGACCTTTTCACACAAAAACCGAGCCGAGCACCGTCTGTGTGCAAAACTTCAAACACAGACCTGCTTCAGTGAGCGTTCAAAAGCCAGCTTGCCAAGGAGAACCGTGCTCCGTGTATTAAATTAAAAATTGGGCAAGCAAACCGATGAATCAACGGATCCAGTCGGGGCAGTGGGGGGCTGGATTACAGAAGACAGATCCGTGCAGTGACAATATATCTTGGAATAAGATACTGAAATAGAAGTCACTTCCGGGTGAAAAAGTACGAATGCTTTCTATTTCTCTCTCTGCGTTTTGCACGATTTTATACATGTGTACTTCAGAATGTTTGGAGTCAGATAAAAAGCCCATTTTTAAAGAGCTTCTTTTCTTCTTCTTAATTTTCTTTGCATTCCATGCTAGCGGCTTGCTTGAACTTTGTGTTCAAACACCGTTCTCTCCCAAGCACCAGACCTAAGAAGGATTTTTTTTTTTTTTGGAGTGAAGTTAGAGCCACAGAAAAGCTTGAAAAGAGGAAACAGGCCAGCCCGGCCATGGCTCCGTTCAATTCCTCCCCAAAATCAGAGCAGAGATTAAATTAAATTGTAGTTCTTCGGCAGGCCCGGGGCTTGGGGCCCCGGACCTGGTAAATAGCTATTAGTAAGACCGCGGAAACGTGGTGCAGGCAAGTAAACAAATCAAAACAGGAAAAAAAAAAAAAAGTTTTAGGAAGAATAAAGTCAGTGGCGAGGGTCCTGGGCATTGCCAGGACAAGGGCAGGGGAAACAACGCCAAAGCCCCAAGCTTCTTCCATGCGGGGTGTTGGGGAGCCGCTGGGACCCGGCAGGGGCTTTGTGCTTGCTGAGGCAGCAGCGGCCCGCGGCCACCGGCGAAGGCGCTCAGTGGAGCCACAGCGCCATCAAGCGGCCACTCTGGGGACGGCCGCGCAGGGACCGGGAAAGAGGTCCAGGGCTCCCAGCCCTGACTGGCTCCGGTGGAGGGTCTGGAGCAGGGCCTGGGCCTGCCAAGCTGTCACTCCAGGCCTGCAGGCAGGAGCCTGCAGACGGACACCAGCTGTCCGGGCGCACTACGCAACCCGGGGCTGGCCAGGAACCGGCTGCCCTAGAGGATGCTCTGGGGCTGTTTTTGCAATCCCAGACCCACCCTCTCCTCCAGCCACTTGCTCCAAGCTTAAAAAGGGTTGTTTCCCAAGAAGAGCGGGGGGCCAGAGCAAAGGGGAGCTCTGATGGGCAGAGGAGTACCGGTCACACCCTTCGGGGCTGCAGACAGGCACACAGCAGCCACGCATCAGGTGTGTGGTCCCAGGGCTGTGAGACAGGCCACTTGGCGTGTTCCCAGAGAATCCGGGTTTGGGTCCTGGCCCTGCCAGGACCACAAACTAGGACACGTCTCCCCTGGGACGTGGTGCGTGATTCCATCCGTGTGCCTCCGGGACTGAATCTGGTCCTCTGAAACAAATTACGGGGCAACGCAAGAGAAAAACACATGCTCTCCATGCACAGACCACGGGAGGAACCCAACACAAGAAAAGTTACAAATCCTCAGAACACCAACCAGGAAAATAGTATCTAACAGGAAATCGCTGCAAAGGCATTGACTGGTTGGCTATGTGTGAATGACTGCGAATTCCTTTATACACATTATCTCATTTAATCTTCAAACCACCTTAGGAGATGAGCACTTTTATGGTTTTTGTTGTACAGAAAAGGAAAGGGAAGGACCCAGATAACTTGCCCGAGGTCTGCAGCTGGTAAGTCACAAGGCCACACCTGGATCTCCGAGCCCCGAACCCACTCCCTTGCTTATTGGTTCCTGAACCCACTCTTTGCATCCAGCCCCTGTCTCCCAGGGGTCGACTTGGGTTTTATGGGACCTGAAGCTTATATGTTTTTCTGGAGGGAGGGGCATCTTCTTTCAGAAAAATAATGAGGTTAAAGGCACATGTGAGGTTAGACATACATAGTTTGATGCAGAGCAGAGGGCCCATGCAGGTGAGGGGCTGTTGCTTCATTACCTCCAGGGAAGATCCGCCTCTGCTCTCCCCCACCCTCCCCTGCCGCTGGCTTCCCTGCAACACTCTACATTCACCCCTCCCGGCCACTGCTCTGGCCTCTGCAATTGACAGCCATGCCCTGCTTGTCCCCGAAACTGCTCTGAGTCAAGGTCACCAATGACACCCCAGCTGCCAAGTACAATGAGTGCTCTGTAGCCCTTCCCCCTGGAAGAATTACACCACTTACATTTCCGCTCCAGAAAACTCTCTTCTGGCATCCCTGTGTTCCTCTCAACGCTGGCCACTGTTTCTCCGTGTTCCTCGCTGATGGAGTTCCCGTCACCTGCTCCTTAAACGTCCAGCTGAGCGTGGCAGAGGAAAGCGCATACCCTCTGAGACAGCCAGACCCGGGGTTTAACCCCTCCTCACCCCTACCCCCCGCAACCCTGTTCCTGGTAAGAGCTATGTGGCCGACAGCAAATCAGTCACTCTCTCTGAGCCCGTCTTCTCTTCTATACAATTGGGATGAAACACCGTTAAGTTATTTAAAAACTTGAATACATGAGGAGTGCTCAGTAGGATGTCCAGCACGTAGTAGGGCTCCGCAATCCCGATGGCCAGTGTCAGCCCCAAGTGCCAGTTCGTCACTCTGTCCGGGGCACTAGATGACTAGTTCCAGCACCTAGTGCAGATCAGCTCACCCGTGGCCCCTCTGAGGACCTCATCTTGTCTACAAGTGCTCTTGGCATCATCACCCTCAAGCCTGTGCCCTCCCTCTGCTTATTTCTGCATGGCACAGGTGATGATGCATGGAGACAAGAAATCTAGGACTCGTCCTGAATCCACCTTCCACCACACCAACAGTCTCCCTGGAATCCATCAACCACACCAAGAATCTCCCTCCCTCAGCCCGTGCCCTCCTCTCCGGCTTGTGCCCAGGTTCTCCAGATCTTGCTCCCGATCTCTGAAGAGCCTCCTACAGGATGCACACCCCTGTTGCCCCGTCCCCCTCATCAGAAGAGTGAGCTTCCTCAAACGCATTTCAAATTACGCTGTTTCTCTACATAAGAGGCAAGGTCTTTCCTTTGCCATCAGTGTGAGGTTCGACCGCATTACAAAGCCCAGGATTATCAGACTCCTGTCACCCCTGTGCCTGCCGCATCTCCCCATAGGGCCCCCCGCACAATTACGTTCCATTCAGACATCCCAGACTGTGCATTTCCCAAGCGTGGCACCTGGTGCCTGTCCCCTCTGTGCCTGGGCACGCGCTATTCCAGCACTTGGAACGCTCACCCCTTTCTCTGCCGACTACCGTCAGAACCTAGTTCAAATGTCACCTCCTCTTGGAATCCCTCCAGGATGACTCCTCAATGATACACCAATTCCCTCTGTATCCTGGGCATGCCCTATGCATGCCCATCACAGCACTATGCAAACCCTACGACATTAGTGTTGATTTACGGTTTCCCAGGCTATATGGCAAGCTTTCCGAGAACAGTGACATCTTGAAAGGCAAGAGAGTCCAGTGCAGAGGGCGAGTTCTGGAACCAGACACCCTGGGACAAGTCCCGGCTCTATCTAGCCTTTCCCAGACAGCTGGCAGAAGTTCCATCACTTCTCGGAGCCTTCCTCCTCTGTATCATGGGATGTGGGCGGGGTCTCCCTCAGAGCAGGTGGCGGTGGGTGGAGGGGAGGGACTGGCTTAGAGAGTACTTGACATAGGCCAACATGGGCCAAAAGCAGCAGACCGTGAGTCCCACAAGTCATCCAGAATGTTCTAGCAGCCACTTGCAAGAGCTCCAAAGAAACAGCCATCGCTAATTTTAATAATGTTTATTGAACCCAATACATCTCAAGTCTTCTCATTTCAACACGAACCAAATTTGTAAAAATTATTCATGAGCGATGGTGCTACTTTTCCATAGCAAGTGTCTGAAATCCAGCGCCCACTTTTGGCACTGACCACAGCGCCTCTCAATTCATGCACGCGAAGCGGCACCGGGTGACTCCCCAGGGGAGGGACGCTGGGCAGCTTGTACCTCGTCTCCCCCTGACTTCGACTGACTTTGCATTTTATCCTTTCGCTGAAATCAGTCAGAGCTGTGAGTATAGCTGTATGTGGAGTCCTGTGAGTTCCAGTGAGCCACTGAAACCAGGGGTGGTCTAGGGGGTCCCCGACTCGGCCCCCCTGCAATGTTCCGGTTCCCGTGATCACCGGGCAGCCACCCAGCTCATCATGTGGCCTCCCAGGGCCCTTGAGCTTGGGGCGTAATCTGTGCAAGGGAGTCTCTGCCATTTTGAGCCAATAGACAAGAATTCTTGTGTCTTCCTCTGTCATTGTGGATTTCGGTTAGTTTTTATTGTGTATCCACAGTCTGGGCAGGCTACCAGTGTGTGCAAAGTAAAAACGAGCACAATTAAATGGTCTCGGGAAAGACATTTTCAACATGCGTTCACTCAGTATCTCTTATGTGCCAAGCACCCAGTCATTTCCCTCATCAAAACAAGCACGGGGCGCCTGGGTGGCTCAGTTGGTTAAGCGTCTGACTTCAGCTCAGGTCATGACCTCAAGGTTCATGGGTTCAAGCCCCGCATCAGACTCTGTGCTGACAGCTCAGAGCCTAGAGCCTGCTTCAGATTCTGTGTCTCCCTCTCTCTCTGCCCCTCCCCTGCTCAGGCTCTGTCTCTCTCTTTCTCTCTCTCTGCCCTTCCCCTGCTTGTGCTCTCTCTCTCTCTCAAAAATAAATAAACATTTTAAAAAACTGGAAAAAAAAAAAAAGAAATTAAAATTGAAACATTTCTGTGGGCTCCGAAAAGTATCGTGGGCCCTGAGCCCTGGGCCTCCTGCCCAGGCAGGTAAGGCTATTCCTGGGTGGAGGACGCTGAGGTGGTCACCTGTAAGGCAGGTTTTTACAGATGGGAAATGAATGTGTCTCAACCTGTGTCCTCTTGCTTCCCTGCAAAGCAGGAAGCCACAATCCTACAAAAGTCCTGTAAGTCATACGGAGGCCACGACCCGATTCTTCAGGCCAAAACTCTCAGGTGAGGGAGGGTCCACCCGTCCCTGAAGCTTGTAGGTGGATGCCTTGCCTTCGGGTTTTTCACGAGGGTAGTGTTTGCATTCTGGTCTGCAAGGCCAGATGGTGGCTCCCACCTCTTGTGCACTCCCCACTGCTAATGCAGACCTGAGCAGTGGCCCGCACCCATCCGATGTAATAATCCGTTTAGGTATCTGCCTCCCCCACCGGCACGAGCTGAGCGTGAGACACAATTCCATCTTTATTCATTTCTGCTTCCCATGGCCCAGCACATCACCCTGGAGGGGAATGACATACTTAACCGTGTATTAATTATATGTGCTCTCTACTCTAATTACCTTTCTATACGAGGATATGATAAGCGAATGGAAAGGATTTTAGCACTACTATGCCATAAGCCAGAATTTCTATTACTTCTCTCCAAGACGCAGGTGTTATTCTTTCCATTTCACGGATGACTCACATAATTTGCCCAAGGTCTCGCAGTTAGTACATCCTGCCCAAAACACGTTTATTACCTGGCAAATACTAATTACTCTTATTTTAAAACAAACAAAGGGGCAGGACAGCACTCCACGTCCAGGCCGGCTGTGCAGCGCTCCAAGAGCACAGGCGTCGAGGATACCAAAGGCTGTGACTTCCGACGTGCTGGACCCTCTCTCATTCATCCTCTCTCCTGGTCTCTCTCAGCCAGCTGCCACAATGTGGCCTGTCTTATTGAGAGATCCACGTGACAAGGAGGCAAGGCCTTCAACCAACAGCCCATAAGGAACTCGATCTGGCCGACAACCCTCGAGTGAACGTGGAGTAGACCCTGCCCCGCTCGAACCTTCAGATGGCAGCAGCCCCAGTCACCACCCTGACTGCAGCCTCCAGAGACACCCTGACACCCTGGAGTCACACCCACATCCCTGCCCCCACAGAAACCTCAGATGACACACGTTTCTGGAGAAAAAAAATAAAATAAAGGGGAGGGGGGCGCCTGGGGGGGGCTCAGTCAGTTAAGTGACCAACTCTGGATTTCTGCTCAGGTCACGATCTCACGATTCGTGGGATTGAGCCCCGAGCTGGGCGCTGCGTGCACAGAGCAAAGCCTGCTTGGGATTCTCTCTCTCTGCCCCGCCTCCACTCATGCTCTCTCCCTCCCTCTCTCAGAAAATAAACATGAACAAAACTTTAAGAATACATGTTGTTTCAAGCTGCTAAGCTTGGGGTGGTTTGTTACACAGCGTTAGATCACGAATACAGCAAGGAAGTGCCGGGAACGGTGCCTGGCACGTAGGAGGTACTTGCATATTTGCTGAATGAGTGAAGAGAAAGAAAACTAGATTCTAAGGTGATGACTTACCACCTCGACTCTCTTTTCAATGAAGGCAGGGTATAAATGAACAACCGTAGAAATATCGACCTCTCTGCCAGGTCGGCACAACCCCCCAGCATGAGGGCCAGCCTGCGCCTTGCCAGCGTCCTGGTCACAGTTTCACACCGCGGCGTGGTGACAGCAGCCTCTGACCAGTGTCCTCCCCTGCCCACAACCCCCCCCCCCCAGACGGGGTGCAGGTTTACCTTCCCCAAAGCCCCCTGTCCGAAGCCTTTCAGGCACTACCCAACACCTGTAACATCACAGTCAAAACCGTGACTCAGGGCGGAAGGCCCTCCCGAGCTGCCCTCACCCCCACGTCCCCCGCCCGGCAGCATGTAAAGCATTAAGAATCTACTTTGTGCACCAAAGTAGTTCTGTTCTAGTGTACAGAAACGGGTAAATTATAAGTCTACTGTAGACGCACAGAGCTCACTCACCACGGAAGTCTGACTCTTCTCCTCAGCCTGGCAAGCTCTCGCCGGCCCCTGCGACCACCCCCTTGCCGACCCTGCCACTGACCCCGCCCTTCGGTCTAGAAAGTTCAGCAGGGCACCCCCTAGGCCGTGTCTGACACTCCCCCCCACCCCCGCAGCTAGTGCTCATGTCTCTGCTCTCTGCAGTCCAGCTCCTTCTTGCTCAGAAGGTCCTAGATGAATGTAATTTAGGGGCACTTAACCAGGACACCCTCTAAATTGCTCTCCATCTCCTGATTTGATTAAAGTCTTTCCCACTGTAGTAAGAACAATTTCCTTGGTGAGGCCTGAGCAGCAAGGCCACGTCACTTAGGTCAGCACTGGTCCTTCCGCTGCTAGCCAAACCCTCGGCAGGACTCTCCCTCACATTGCTCGTCCCGAACACCTTCCTGGTCATCTCGCTCCCAGACCTCCAGTGTTACCCCTAGATAAGCGGTCTTGGGGGGGCGGCTATAGGACTGTCCCCAACATCCACATCCCTAACCCCAGTGCACGTGCAAATGTCCCCTTTGAAATAAACCACGGGGCTGGACTTGAGTTCCCCTCCCAACAATCCCACAGAAACTCCACGGCTGCTGGCTCCTCCCCTGTCCCCCCCACTGAGAGAGGTGAGGCTCCTCTCCGGGGAATTCCTGGTGTATCTTATGTTACATGCCTGGAACTATGCTGGCTTTAGCCCGACCATCCCATAAACTCCTGGGGGAGGGTGGTGTCGGAATCCCGTTGGAAAAGAGAATCTCCTTCCGACTCCTAAAGCCTCTGCCCCACTCAGTTCTTCCCTCACCTCCTCAGATCCACCCCATTAGCATTTCCTCCTTTTACACTCACCTCCTCACACACACACACACACACACACACACACACACACACGCACACACATGCACATTTAGGCGCACTGGCCCCATACTGTGCTCTGTCCCACAGCTTTGAGCTGATCATGAAGGACATTAACATCATGCCCGTTTGTGTTTAATAGAAGTGAAAGCCACAGGAAAACACGAAATGGATCATGGGAGGAACCCTATGTAAGTGACTCGTGGGATGGTCACAGGAAACTCGAAAAAAAATTCAAGAAAAAAATGTTTTATTATGAAGTCAAACTAATTAAAGCAGCAGATAAAGAGAACAGACAGTCCCCGGACGAGTGAGACTGTGACGCTTGGCAGGTCACACGGATGCATCGAAAGGCGGCATCACGTGGAAGCAGTGGCCTTCAGGCACACGAGTCGCACACGTGCAATCACACACGCGTGCACATACCCCACACATGTACACGTCCACACGCTTGTAAGCACGCACACACTCGTGCATCATACACACTCACACCTGCACGCACACACCCCCACACATTTGTACAAACCCCACATGCACGCACGTACCCACGTGCACATGCACGCATTCATACTCGATGCCCACGCCCACACGTTCACACGTGTGCATGCACACCCATACACCTGAACTCATTTACCATATACACGGACACATGCGTGTGCACACTCCCACGCACAGGCGTGCACATCCCACATACACGTGCACTCACAAAACCACACCCATGTACACACGCCCTCATTCTCTATGGACACACGCACATGTACACACACAAACAGCTCCCGTGTGCACATGCCCCCTCAGTCATGCACACTCATCCCAGGTTCGAAGGGCGGACCGAGGCAGTGCATGGCCACCTCCACCCAGGGAGAATGAGGCGGACTCTGGAGGCTGAGGGCACCCTCCCTGCCAACCGCTAACCCCGTGTTCACCAGGCAACAGCCTGAACAATAAGGGGGCCTCTTAGATGCCCTGAAACCGGGATGCAGGTTGCCATGGCAGAAGCTCTGAGAATTCCAACACCTGGAAAAGGATGGCTCCTACCTTCACAGATGCACCAGCACCTGATGTGCACATCCGCCCTGTTTCCCTCCAGAGTCGGGCTGTCCCCAGGCACCTGGTCATCCAATCCCGATGGAGCCAGGACCTCGGAGACTGATTCCCAGACCCTGGACGATCGCAAGGCCTCTGACGCCCTCTGAATTTCCCTCTCCCCCTGGTGTCAGCCTTGCCTCACAGCCCAGACCACCACTTAACGCTGGGGCACTGGGAGGTCAGGAGGAAGGACAAGGGAAGCAGGGATGGGTGGCCCCATACATATCCGAGGTCAGCCCTCCCCCCTCCAAGATGTGCTACTGTGGATACCACGGAAACCATTCAGGCTGGAATGTGATATGTGAGTGATGGTCTAGATCTAGTCCTACTGAGGTTTGGCCATGACCCTGCAGAGGGCCCTGAGCAGTGTGGCCCATGGGCTTCCTCATCAGGAACACAGACTGATGCGTGATGCCAGAGCCCTGCTCACAGCACGTTTTCAGGGGTAGTAACAACAAAGACCTATGTGCCCAGCGGTATACAGACTTGAAGTCCAGTCCCGGCCTCTGCCTTTGCAGATGGAAAGCTGGAGGCAGGGACCAGGGCAGGCCCCCCTGCAGAGGCACACTCAGTGTGAGCAGCACCGGGATTTCCCCGCGGGAGTGGAGCCCACACCCTGCTGCCTCCCACAAATGAGACGTCCGCAGTCCTCAATCACCACAGGGGTATCGGCTCGACTGCCACCAACAGACTCGCACGTGAAACCCAGTTCTCTTACCCAAAGGCCCCGCGAGGTCCAAATGCAAGTGGTAATTAGACATACACGTTATTACGGGCTTTTTATAAACATAGCACTAAAAGAAATGATCAAGAAGTATTCACCCAAAACCAGAACTTAGGGATTATCCCTCTAAGCTTGGAAAGAATTATTCCACAATCAAGACAAGGAGAAATGTGTTTTAACAGGCATCCATGAGCCCATCCTGATATAAATAAACAATCAAACAGATACGTTAATGGGGTGGAGAGGGACAAAATTCCCTTACAGAAGAATTCCCAGCAACACACACAGGTACTGCCCCATCCGGGAGATAGGCTGGCTTCCCCTCCTGCTGGGTGTGGGCTGAACTCGGGGACTCTCTTCTAATGAACGGAGTATGGAAGGGGAAAAACAGCAAGTCTGAAATGGAGACACCTGGCTGAGCCACCTTCTGAGTAATGACGGTCACATCATGGCCAGGGAGAAGTCACGTGGATATCACATACCCATGATGTGATGCAATGAGGATACTTCGCCCCTCTGTGGTATTCTTCCCCACATGCCAGTCTATTATGAGAAAACATCAGGCAAACCAAAATTGAAGAGCCTTCTGCAAAACACACGACCGGTCCTCTCCAGAACGGTCAAGGTCATTAAAAACTGCACCGACTCAGAGAGAGCTAAATGCATTGCGGGAATCCAAACTGGATCCCCGAACAGAAGAAGGTTATTGGCGAAAAGACTAGTGAAATACACATCAGGTCTGTACTTTAGGTAACAGCATTGCACCCACGTTAACTTTGTAGTTTTGACAACTATACCAGGGTTACGGAAGACGTTAGAGCAACTCTCTGTGCTACTGATGCGACTTTTTGGTAAATTCAGAATTATTCCAGAATAAGAAGAAATTGTACTGGATACAACAGGTGGATAACTGGTCAGAACCATTACCATCCTGCCCACCACCCGTCCAGGAATTACACAACAGGATGATGTCTGAAAGCTGTATACACAAGGTTTACTGGCCACAGACCCACGGTCCAACATGAAAGACAGTTGAACAGCTAGTACATGCCGGCTGCCTCATTATCTCTAATTCCCAAACCACCTCGAGCATCAGCCTCCCTATAAATGGGAAACAGACAGTGGGGGAAGTTAAGTAACCCGACAAAGTCACCTGGCATTCAGGTGTGCCTCTGATTCAGGGCTGGCCCTGAAGCACATGTGGGTGCTTCACGAGCACCCCCTACTGTCTTCCCACGAGCACCCCCCTGTGCCTTTCAAGACCAGAGCCATGGAAGAGACGGGCCCAACTGGAAGGAGTGGAAGGGGCCCTCTGTCAGACGTTCACATTCCCAGGCCCTGGAGAGTTCTACTAAGAGCTGATACAGCAAAGAACCACTAGGTGGCGACAGACCCTACCAATGTCAAGGAGAGGCGTCCAGGCACGGAGTGGCCATCCCTAGCTCAGACACTGTTCTTTGCCTCAGACTTCCGAACAGCAAAGCTTTTTATAGGCTAGGCAGTGTTTCCTTGGCCATTTGCATGCGCGCACGCGCACACACACACACACACACGCGCGCACACGCACACACACCTGAGACGGATCTTTATATTCGGTCTTCAGAGTCAGGGTTCGCAGAACTCATCTTGACTCACCACTGTGGAAAACAGGGGTTCTAGCCCCCATTTTGAAACCTCAGGAGCTCCAGATTGAAAACCCGACTGCCTGGGTTTGAATCCCAGCTCTGTCACTTGCTATAGGAGTGACCTCAGGCACCTGGCCCAGTCAAGGACCTCACTTCCTCATCCGGCTCCTGGAGATGGCGAGGAGGGCCGAGCTCTCTAGATGCCCTGTGTGATTAAATACGTTCACAGGGGAAATGTCACTTCAATCAGTGCTTCATAAATGTTTGCCATTTTTTTTTTTTGGTGGTCGTTCCCCCCTCTTGAGGGGGTATATTTACCCCACACCTCAACCCCCCACCTGTCACATGGACAGGATATGGTCTTACTGGGGGAGCTCTAGAAGGAGCCCTAATGAATACCTGCCCTATGTATCCAGTTCCAAGAACTGAAGGTTCAGTTGGTGGGAGAGTGTCTCAACCTCTAGCCAGTTTCGAAGAACCCACCACAGCGGACCACCCCCTTATGCGGGAAGAACATGAGGCAACCCGTACCTTGAGGGAGACACCAGGAATTTGCATGGCAACAAGGCAAGGTTTTATCCTGGTGGTACTGAGACGTTTTTGTTTTTGTTTTAAGGTCAAGGTGAATGTTTAGGAACAACTGCTTTAAAATTTTTTTCTAGGCTAGGGGGCACCTGGGCGACTCAGTCGGTTAAGCATCCGACTCTGGATTTCAGCTTAGGTCATGATCTCATGGTTTGTGTGTTTGAGCCCTCCGTTGGGCTCTGTGCTGACAGCATGGAGACTGCTTGGGATTCTCTCTTCCTCGCTCTCCGCTCCTCCCCTGCTTGCGCACACCCTCACGTTCTCTCTCTCTCTCAAAATAAATAAACTTAAAAAAAGAAAAAAATATTTTTTTCTAGGCTAAAATACCACAGCCTGTATCCAAACCTTGGAACTGGAGTCTGTCATTCTTGTTATTCATGTGTGTAACAGACACGCAAATGTTTTCTAGAGACAGTCGAGCTAGAGCAGAGACAAGGTCTCCCATTCTTGAGAGAGCCCCTTAATTTTAAGGTGAAATGTCCGCCCTGTCTCGGCAGGGGGTTTCGGCTATAACACCTGCATCAAAGAGAGACCCTCCCTGGTCTGGCAGAGCAAAGCTTCCAAGGTTGTGCCAGTGAATAGACACCATAAAACTCCGTTGCCAGCAAGCATACACCTACTCTCTCTAGACCAGTGGGGTCCCTCGACTGGCAGTAGGAGCATCATGGGAGCTTATTAGAAATGCAGACTCCCGTCCCCCCCCCCCCCCCCAAGAACTACTGCATCAGAAACTCTGGGGGTGGAAGCAGGGATCCGTGTTCTAACAGCACTCCATGCAGCTCAAATGCACTTAGCCTGGAGAACCACCACTCTGGATATTCAAAAGAGTATCCATTTTTCATCACACCGGCTGTCACTGCCCTGTTCTGGCCTTCCTCTGAGTCACAGACTTGCTCTTTGCTGTTTACACCGCAGGCCTCCTTGAAAGGAAATGACACGGAATGAACCCAGAAGTTCCTTGAGGTTCAGAATTCCTGTAAGAATACGATGCCTCAGCCACATGGCATTTTGCAGGGAGTCCAGAGGCCCTGAGCATCTCTACCAATCAAAGCATATGGGCAATGAAATCTACTGAGAAATGATAGAACTGATCTAGAAAGCTCTAGACTACTCTAGATCGTACCCATGACGCATTTAGGGATTACAGCAGACCACTTGATCCTAGCTTTGTTCGTGGCTTCATCTTATTTTTTCCACCTTTATTTTCCCTACTTTTATTTTCTTTATGTATAAAAATAAGGTTGTAAATAAACTGCCTTAAATTCACTTGGCCTTGTCAGGCCAGGCATAAGTATGTTTGACGTCTTGCAAAGTTGCGACACAACTTCCTTAAAGCGATGTCCACCTGGGGAGAGAAAAGGCAGCTTGGATTTTCAGCTTTTCAGCCCCAGCCTGAAGTTGGTACGATTTGGAAAAGCGCCTGCAACAACCTAACGTATACACTAGAGGGCACCATAGCCCAAGAGTCTGGCCGGCCCCGACCAGGCCCTGGGCAGGCTCCAGGGACAAGAAACACGATAAGAGAAAGGCCCACTGCAGACCCCATAACCATCTGAGCTACATGATGCTGCAAGAGGCAGGCCCCTCTCGGCCCGGCACCTGTGCATCCCCCTCCTGTTCGTGTTCACGCACGGGCCCGGTCAGTGAGTGGGCACCCGGGGACACCCAGAGCTGCAAACCGCGGGCCGCTCAGTCTGCATTTGTAGAAGTTCCCACACTCGCCGAGTGCTCTGAGGATAAAAGGAGGTGGTGCCACGGAGCACCTGTGATCACATCACTTTGCAGGACATTTTCTCCCACGCACCGACAGGCACAGGCACAGGCACATTCCACCTCAGTTAGACCAGCAGCAGCAGCTGGGGGGGCTGGTTCCATCACCCCGCTTGCAGATGAGGAGCACGAATCCCCAGAGTGCAAAGTCACCTCCATGGCCAGAGATCTGGGCCAGCTGTGGGCCGAGCTTGGGGAAGTGTCACCCGGACGGGGTGCTTTTCACGGTAGCCCAGCACCTCCCAAAAGGCAAACGGGAGCCCGTTCTCAGGAGTGCTGGCCTCGGTGACCCGGAGCTGGGATAAACTTGGGGTGAATGTTGCTGGTGGAGCCCAGGGACAGGTCCCCAGGAGGCTTGGCTCATTGCCAGCAAACGGGGAGGGGGGGCGAGGGGGGGAGTTAAGCCACCATTCGGAGGTCTGGAGTCCCTTTATCTGCCCTGAGACTTCCTCCCCCAGTTCTTACAACATTGGCAATTTATGCTCCTGCTTAGGCTACATACACTGCTGTATCTCACTCTATAAAAAGTAAGATGGGGGCGGGGGGCACCTGAGTGGCTCAGTCAGTTGAGCGTCTGACTTCGGCTCAGGTCATGATCTCACGGTTCATGAAGTCGAGCCCCACGTCAGGCTCTGTGCTGACAGCTTGGAGCCTGGAACCTGCTTCAGATTCTGCGTCTCCCTCGCTCTCTGCCCTTCCCCCACTCATGCTCTGTCTCTCTCTGTCTCTCAAAAATAAATATTATAAATAAATAAATACAAATAAAACTTCTCCCTCGTGTCTGCCCAATGTTGGGCTATCAGTTAGGACTATGAAAAGGTTACTAATCCCAAGACTAGCTCTACTCAAAACACATTTTCGGGGCGCCTGGGTGGCTCAGTCAGTTAAGCGTCTGACTTTGGCTCAGGTCATGATCTCACGGTTTGTGAGTTCGAGCCCCATGTCGGGCTCTGTGCTGACAGCTCGGAGCCTGGAGCCTGCTTCGGATTCTGCGTCTCCCTCTCTGTCCCCCTCCCCTCCTCATGCTCTGTCTCTCTCAGAAATAATAAATGAATAAACTTCAAAGGAATTATTTTTAAAAAGTAAGATAGGAATGGGTGTGGGTGTTGGCTCAAGTGTCTGTTCCCCACCCCCAGAGGCACCGGGAGCCCTGAAAGTCAGGGTCCCTCCCGGCACCGTGGTCCAGCCACCACGGCCAGTGTCCTATTCTCATTCTCAGCAGGTTCCGCCCCACAGAAATTTGGAAGATACACGAAAGGAACCAAGCCCCTGCCCCAAATTTCACAGAGGTGTGCAAGCCCAGAGGACAAGCAGACACTTTGCAGGCGGGGTTCCTGCCCCCAAGGCCAACGGCGTAGCATGACCTCCTGGTCACCCAGCCTGACTCCCCGGGCACCGGGGACATCAAAGCCCGAACTGGCCTGCAAAACTAACACAGCAGGAAGCAGCCACCAATTTTTACTCCACGTTGGTTACACACCCTGGTTCCAATTTTCTGTCCTTACTCCACTTCTGTCTTGTACTGATAAAGATCGTACGTCAAGAACAATCCCCCCAACATGGTTTCTGGGCAGAGAAGGACAACGTCGACCTTTCCCGCACCCACAAGAAAGAGGAGTCTGTTGAACCTACGTAGGTCCCAAAGACACGTCACCCCTCGATCAGGAGAGCCGCCTTCATTCCAGCCCCAGGTGCCTGTGAACTCCCGCCTGGACCCCATCAGCGGCCTGCATCGCACGCTGCCTTGAAATTCTGGGCTACGCACGAGCTGAGCCGGTGGGTACACACCATCATTCCTGGGAGGTAGCAGCACCTGCTTCTCCCTGTGTCCCCCATGATGCATGAACCCAAATGCGGGGAGAAAACGATCTGGAGATGAGCTTTGCTCTGGGTCCATAACCATAGTCTTTGTCCAAGAACAACATCCACCTAACGCGTAAACCATGGCTCAGCAGGGCCTGTGCGTGGAGATACGGGAGTCCTTTTCCAGCTACTCCCCTCACTTCCACCTTGTCGAGGTACACGGAGGACGGCGGGGGGCAGGCTGGGTGCTGAGCTCCTGCGGGGCGCTGAGGCCGCTCTCCGGGGACCTTCATCTCAGAGTAAGAGGGGTTGGTCACGGAAACCTAGGCCTGGAGGCACAGTGGTAGAACCTATGGTATTTTTAAGGGCCATGAAAATGTTTTCCTTTGAAATCAGAGGAACAAAAGAACACACACGTTTAGGCTGAAGAAAATGTCTTAATGTATACTAATATGTTCACAGTGATAAAAGTTACTTTTTTTTTTTTAAAGGAAGAGGGGGCCCGTGAAGGCAGAAGTGCCTGGCAAAGTCTGCATGAGGCCGGGAGCAGCCTGGAAGGGAGGATCCGCGTCTCTTAGCAGGACGATCTGCGTCTCGTAGCGGGACGGCTCACGCACACTTCCAAGTAGACCCCAGAAAGCTCCACAGGAGCCCCTCCTCCTCTGCCCTGAGGGTAGAGTTTCTGCGCTCACCACACCAGGGCACGGTTCCACCTTGCTCACATAGTTTCCTGCTGCCAAGAGACTTCCAGAATCGGGTCCACCTTGCAAAGGGCCTCATCCAGTCCTGGGGCCGGGACTCCTAAGAAGCAGAGAGGACTGGATGGGGGCAGAAAACCAAGCGGATGGAACTCTGAGCCTTCTCCTGAGACAAATCCTATCACAAAGTCCCGGGTGTGCCCCTGCCATCCGATTGGTATAACATTCACCTAACAAAACTCACCATTTTAACGTGTACGTTTCAGAGGCAACCGAGCATGTCCACAGTGTGGGGCAGCCATCCCCACTCTCTGTCCCAGAACATCGTCAACCCGCCAAAAGGAAACCCAAATGTCCATTAAGCAGTCACAACCCTCTCCCAGGACCCGGCAATCATTAACCTGCTTTCTGTCTCTTTCATGTAAGTGGAATCAGACAACGCGCGTTCCTTTTGTTTTTCTGTTTCTTTCACTGAGCACAATGTTTTCAAGGTTCCTCTATACTGTAGGAAGGGTCAGCACTTAATTCTTTCTATGGCTGAGGATCATTCTGTTGTACGCTACCTTGTATTTCTTCTCTCCCCTTGGTAGGCATGAGGGCACTCAGAGCGGAACGGATAAGCATAAACCTCTATGATTGACATCATCAAACTTCAGTTAAAAGCGCTCAGCTCGGTCAGAGATAGAGGGACACTGAACTTTCAGCACGCACAAAATCAGACGTGCATACAGACAGACATTTTCTTTGGCTGCCGCCCTGACATCCTTCCCTCTGGTCCATCATCCAGGGCCCAGAAGTCAAGTGCTGATCAAGCACTTAGATTAGGGGATTCTAGAAGCAAGGTGGGGGGGGGTCTCCACAGTCCTGGCCATAGCCCATCTCCCCTGGCCCTCTGGACAACGCTGGCTGCTGGGCTTCCCTCCACCCTCCCTCCTCCATGAGGAAGGGGAGAACCAGCCTTGTGTCCTGGGAAAAGCAGACTCGGGAGGGGGTGGGTGGGAGGGAACAGAGGTAAGCTTGAGGAACACAGGCAGGAATGAGGCTCCAAGCTTTGAAAAATGAGAAAGCTTTTTACCTGAAGTGAAGGAGGATGAGGAGAGGAAGAGTGTAGGGCCCCCGAGAAAGACAGAGAGTGAGACCCCCCCCCCCAGCCACAGTGACGGCCACTTCCCACAGCCTTGGCTTCTGACACAGCCCCACCTGCAGTCAGTGAGAGAACAGGGGCACAGCTTTGCTCCTTTCCCCAGCCTCGTTCGAGTTTTAAGGAACTGGATAAGGGTTATGATTGTCAAGTCAGAGACCCAAGTCACTTCAGATGCTCTTATTATTTAAAAAAAAAAAAAAAAAAAAAAAGTACAAAAATGTTTATGACAGCCTCGGGGTGAAAAATGGAAATCCAAAGGCCCAGCACTGGGGACTTGTTAAGAAAACAATGGCCCATTGACTCAGGGGCCCTCATGCCAGGAAGGATCATGAACCAGGTAGGCCGGGACACAGGAAAATCTCCCCTGTTATAGAAATGACAGCAGGGGCGCCTGGGTGGCTCAGTCGGTTGAGCGTCTGACTTCGGCTCAGGTCGTGATCTCGCGGTCCGTGAGTTCGAGCCCCGCGTCGGGCTCTGGACTGACGGCTCAGAGCCTGGAGCCTGCTTCCGATTCTGTGTCTCCCTCTTTCTCTGCCCCTCCCCAGCTTATGCTCTGTCTGTCTCTCTCTCTCTCTCTGAAAAATAAATGAAAATATTAAAAAATAAATAAATAAATGACAGAAGAATAGAATCCATACTATGGATGTCTGGTCAAGCACGTCAAGGGATCGTCCAACATACTTCATCTTTAGGCCACCATCAAGGGTTCATTTTCTGACAGTGTTCTAAAATGTCCACGGCCGTCAGAATAAACAGGAACAGTGTCTGCATCGCTCACGGTCACATTGACCTCCGGAACACTTCCCATCACCTTCCCTCTTCCCACAGGACTTGCGAGAGCTCTCCTGGAATAAAAGCTCAGCGCCCCCCTCCCCAAACGTGTTCGTGTACATCTTCATGCATGCACACACACGCACACACATGCACGCACACATGCATTCTGCACTGCCCCTTAGTGATTCTCAAGTCAGGGCCACTGGTGACACTTGAGACCGGGCCATCGGCACTGGGAGCACAAAGCAGCTTTTCTTGTTCAAGGGGTGTTTGCTCAACGCTCAGAGCCCCTGAGCCCGGGCAGGGCTATAAAAAGAGGAAGACTTTTCAACGCCTGGAAGGAATCGCAGAGCAAGGCGCTCCCTTCTCCCCGTCCCTCCTGTGCCCAGTGGTCCTTCCAGGATGGGAAGGCAGGGAGAGAGAGGGGCTCAGCCAACGTGGAAACATGGACACGGAGAGGGGACACAGAGCAAGCCTGAGACTCAACTTTCTCCTTTAAAGGTTAAGAATTCTGCACCCCACCTGGAGCCTGGAAATCCACGCAAGGGTTAGAAACATCTCTTCAGCTGCAGCCGAGCGCCAGGCAGGTCCAAGAGCAAAACTGAAGACTCTCCTAATGCCTCCCAGATGTGTGTCTTGAGAGCAGAAAGACCCGAGACCCCAGAGACCAGGAATACGCCAGCAGCGTGCATCCTGCCACCGAAATACCCAGTTTGACCAAAAGAAGCACAATATAAGAAGTTTCGTAGCCCCATTTACGTGAGCCTAAACTAAAGCTGGTGGCCTTCTGCTGAAGAGTTAGTTAGTTACACATGAAGCAAACTGTGGCGTTGGTTTGGCAGAATACCACACAGGCAATGAAAGCAAACACAGAGACGAGGAACGCAAGAACATGGAAAGACGAGAACCAAAGGAGGGGTTGAGAAGGAGAATCAAACCGCCGGCTCGGAGATCAGGACTCCGCGAAACCCAGATGCAGACCGGGAGTGGGCTGGACGGACGGGAAAATACAAGCGAGCGGCAGGGAGGCGGGACGCTGCGGACAGCTTAAGGACACAGTGGTTGGGAAGAAAACGTATGGTTTGGATGAATAGTGGTGTAAAATAGGAGGAAAGTCACCAGCGCACAACTCACAGGGACGGCAGCCGAGGACAGCTCTGACTGCGGGTCTGGGGGCGCGGCAGGCTTCCTCAAGACCCCACCCCATCTAGAGCATGGGACCAGGCCGCTCCCACCCGCTTTCTCCTCCTGGCTCTGCAACTTAGCAGCGGTCACAGCCGTCTGATGGCACATCTGCGGATGTGGGATCCTGGGAGCGGAGCATCCCCACCTTCTCTGGCCACGGCCCCGGCACAGCCCTGCAGGGGCCACGCGCCTCCTCTCCACCTGCAGCCAGCCCACACCGTGGTCCTCTCTTCCAGAGCTCCCCTCCCCGCTTCCCACAGCCCAGCCATCGGGTTTCTATGTCCTTTTCTTCCCGACCATCCCAGGCGGCACTGTGGTCGCCCCCATCTGGGAATAGGTGCTTTTGTTCTCTCGGCCTCAGTTTGTCCACTTCACGCCTCCTCTCCCCCTCCCGGCTGGAAGCCTCCAGAGGTCTGGGGCTAGATCTCCTCCCCTGCCTGTGCTAGGCACCCAAGACCAGTTCGCTGAATGAATAAACGGCTCCTCTCTCTGTCTCCTTGGATCGGGGCTGGGGAGATGGGGAGGGAAAAAGCCTAAAAATACATGAAATGGGGCCTTTTAACCCTAGCAGACAACAGTCTAGAGAATCAGCAAGGGAAGAGAAAAATCAGTTGCAGCAAAGGGGAGCCCTGGAGAGAGGAGGGACTTTGCCAACATCCTCCCAGACCCCCTCTGGGGAGCGGGAACAAGGCCACGGGAGGGTCAAGTCCTTCCTGGCTGAGAGGAGGGCTGGCCCAGGTTCCAATCTTCCACTTACTTTAATTGCCAGGAAACAGCTTCTCTGTCTGTCATTATGACTTAATTAAGCTGAAACCGCCCGGAAGGAGGAAGCCAGGTCCTTTAAAGCTGGCTGGCAAGGTGGGGCGTGTGCAATCAGGAGCCCAGGCAGGAAGGAAGCACTGAAGACAAGACACTCCTCAAATCCCCAGGTACAGCCCCCACCCTCCTACCATAACATAAACGTGTTGCACGTTTCCGGTTAACCCATTTGCTGCCACACACACACACACACACACACACACGCACCTCAATGAAAACTCAGTGGCAGCCACTTTCTCAGAATCATCCTAAGCGAAGGAAGCCAGATGTTGTCTAATCGCATGGATACAAAATGCCCACATAGGGCAAAGTGACAGAGCATATCAGCGGTTGCCTAGGGCTGCCCAGGGGAGTGGGGACTGGCAGCCCGAGGAAATCTGCAGGGGGTAGGTGGGGGAGAGGTAGTTGACGGATATTTCAAAACTGAATTGTGGGACAAAACCCCTGCATTGCGGTGATGGTCACTCAAGCTTCCAAATTTACTGAAATTCACTCAGTTGAACGTTTACAATAGATGAGTTTTGTATGATGTTAAGTTATTTCTTGATAAAGCCGGTTTTGGGGCACCTGGGTGGCTCTGTCAGTTAAGCGTCCGAATTCAGCTCAGGTCATGGTCTCGAGGTTCGTGGATTCGAGCCCCACACCAGGCTCTCTGCTGTCAGCACAGAGCCCACTTTGGATCCTGGTCTCTCTCTCGCTCTCGCTCACCCACTAGCGCATGCACACGTGATCACAAGCGTGTGCTCTCTCTCAAAACTAAACAAACATTTAAAAATACAAAGCTGTTAAAAAAAAAAAAAGAGTTGGTGTGCAGGTAGGCAGCTCAAGGTAAAAGAATGAGGCATCATGCTCAGAGCCAAACCCCACACCCCACCCCCAGGGCCAGCAAGCCTTACCACGAATGTTGCTCTCCTGCCCCCCAGGGGCCAAAAGCCCCAGCCGACAGTGCTGGGCTGCAGCCCGTGGGCTCCCGGCTCAGACCAGCCGAGCCCCTCACCAGCAGTTTGATCCTGCACATGCTTTCCTGTCTTCTCATCTGTGATGATGCTAACAATATTCACCAGCATGCGTCATGCCACCAGAAGGTGACACGTCTTACACACTCAACACCACATTAGTGCTTTTCCTTTCCATTTAACAAGACTTAAAGAGATCTCTACAGTGTGCCTGGCCCTGTACTGGATGCTCTGAGGGACACAAAAGTGATAGAAAAAAGTGCCTTGTATTTTCAGGCTTACAACCTGTGGACACATTTAAAAAGCAACTCACAGTGGCTGAGGATAAAACCTCATCATCAGGGTCAAAAACTCGCAGTGGCGAAAAATCCAAAGGTGGAGCCATTGCCTGGGAGGAAGGGGTCCCCAGGAGGGCCTCTCAGGGGAGCTAGGGGCTGAGCCAGCTTCGAACAGAGGCAGGAGGGTCAGGAAGAACACGGCTTTCCAGACCCCAAGCCTGATTTAAAATCCCTGCTCGGCCCCTCACCAGCTGGGATGCTGGGCAGGATATTGCACATCTCGACCACATCAGCAGAACCAGCTGCAAAATGGAATCACTTCCAACGTCTGTGTCAGGAGGAGTGATGTGGCACGTGGAGAGAATGTCACAGAACCCAACACACAGTACGTGCTCAGTTATCATCAGGTGCCTTTAAAGAGAGGTAGCCATGCAAGGGCGAGGAGGAGGAGGGAGGGCGAGGGGGGCGAGGAGGGGGGCGAGGAGGGGGATGAGGGGGGCAAGGAGCGGGGCGAGGAGGCTGAGGAGGAGGATGAGGAGGAAGAAGAGGGCGAGGAGGAGGGAGGGTGAACAGGGGGAGGGAGGACAAGGAGGAGGAAGGCAAGGAGGAGGAGGATAAAGAGGGAGGGAGGGTGGGCAAGGAGGAGAGTGAAGGAAAGGAGGGTGGTGGAGGAGGTAGGTGGAGGAGGGAGGATGAGAGAAGGGAGGGTGAGCAGGGAGAGGGAGGAGGAGGGCGAGGAGGAGGGCGAGGAGGAGCGGAAGGAGGAGGAAGACAAGGGGGGTGAGGGGGATGAGGAGGGGGACGAGGAGGAGGGGGGACGAGGAGGAGGAGGGGATGAGGTGGAGGAGGGGGGACATGGTGGAGGAGGGGGGACTGGTAGAGGAGGGGGGACTGGTAGAGGAGGGGGGACGAGGTGGAGGAGGGGGGACGAGGTGGAGGAGGGGGGACGAGGTGGAGGAGGGGGGACGAGGTGGAGGAGGGGGGACGAGGTGGAGGAGGGGGGGACGAGGTGGAGGGGGGATGAGGTGGAGGAGGGGGGATGCGGTGGGGGGACAAGGTGGAGGGGGGATGAGGTAGAGTTGGAGGAGGATGAGGGGGGAGGAGGATGAGGGGGGAGGGGGGATGAGGGGGATGAGGAGGACGGGGATGAGGGAACAGGAGGGAGGAAGAGGAGGGGGAGGAGGGGGGAGGAAGGGGGGACGAAGAGGGGGGCACAATGAGGGGGGATGAGGGGGGATGAAGGGGGGAACAAGGGGGGATGGGGGAACAAGGGGGTGATGGGGGGATGAGGAGGGGGACGAGTGGGGACAAAGGGGGGATGATGGGGGTCGGGGGAATGAGGGGGGGATGAGGGGGGACGAGGAGGGGGATGAGAGGGGATGAAGGGGGGACGAAGGGGGCATAAGGGGGGGGACGGGGGAACGAGCGGGTGACAAGGGGGGGATGAGGGGGGACAAGGGAGGGGGATGAGGGGGGGATGGGGGGGACAAGGAGGGGACGAGGAGGGGGGACGAGGAGGGGGGACGGGGGGATGAGGGGGGACAAGGTGGGACGAGGGGGGGATGAGGGGGGATGAAGGGGAGATGAAGGGGGGATGGGACGGGAACAAGGGGGGGGACAAGGGGGGGACGAGGGGGGACGAGGGGGGACAGGGGGGACGAGGGAGGGGGCAAGGAGGGGGATGAGGAGGAGGATGAGGAGGGGGAGGGGATGAGGAGGGGGACAAGGCGGGGACGAAGTGAGGGGGAGGAGGAGGGGGAGGGAGGGGGCAGGGGGAGCACACCCCAAATCAATAAAGATGAAGACTCACAGGGGAGGCCCGGAAGGGAGCAGCCTCACAGAACGCTGCATCCTTGATCCCCCCCTTCCTCCCTCAGAAAACCCACCGGACCCGCTGCTCAAGGCCAGGAACCCAGCCCAGGGCCGCCTCTGCTCCCCTTCCTCCCACCCTAGCTCCTGCAATGAAGGAAGCCCCGCTAAGCCAGGCGGACCCCAAACACTTAATAGGGAAGATGCATTTCCTTCAAGGAACAAACAGGTCCCACTTGGCACTCATGGGCCGAAGGGGGCCGCCTCTTGAGGCTGACGCGTCATCTGAAGTGGGGGAAAAAAAGGGGGGGGATTCGCATCGACAGTGTGCAAGGCCCAGGGGCTGGGACTGTGGGGGGCTGAGCCAGGAAAACAGCAGGACAGGGCACCCCGCAGGCAGGGGGCAGAGCCAACCCCTCTTCCTCCCACCACCGCCCCCCTCAGTGAGCCGGGGATGATGCCGGCTTCTCCAGACCCTCCCTCAAACAAAATACAGGGATCAGATGATCCAAAACCTCCTGCAAGACAACCCGCATACGGGTAGTGGGAACCACAGCATTTGTCTCTGCGCGGGGGCGCCGGCTTTTCCAGCTGGCTGAGCTAAGGACACAAGAGGGGGACCCTGAGCAGTGTCATTTGACTTCCGTGAGCCTCAGGCTCTGCCACTGGAGAAGGAGGCTACACAAAGCCCTTCCAAGGCTACAGGGCGGGTGGACATGACCACGGAGCTGGCACACAGCCGTCCTCCGGCTCCCTGGGAACACAGCCTGGTGCTCGATCGCAAACCCCGGAGCCTGAGAGCTTGGCTTTGGGGCCAGCTCGCACCGCGTGATGGCTGTGTGATCTTTGAGGTTACTTGCCCTCTCTGTGCCTGACTTTCCTCATCTGTAAAATACGGATAATAATGACGGCTTCCTCACAGGGCCGTTGTGATGGATACAGGAGTGTGTGTGTGCACGCGTGTGTCTGAGCAAACTTACACGTATGCTGTATGTGTGTGTCCTAGAATGACGGATGCTCAGAACACAGAATGTGCTGGAGTGTCAGCAACTATTATCGGCTAATAGTATTAGCTTTTCTTGTTAACCCTCAACCACCGAACTTCAACAATGCAGAACCCCTCTCTCAGAACGGGGCTGTATCGGCCCCAGTGTGATCCGGACCGCCCATACCCTGCGAGGAGCGTGTCAGAGCTGAGTGTCCACACCCACCACCGGGATTTTCCATCGCGGTTCCCTCTGGCAGGTGGCTGGCGCCTCAAGTTCACCCAGCTCGGGGCTCCTTATGGGCAGTGAGGGCTGCTGTTCTGGGAACAAGATCCCTCAGCAGAGAGCAGGGGGTCGGGGTTGAAGAGGGGGGGCAGGGACTGCTGAGCCTGCTGAAGTCACGGATCACGTGAGCAAGGGCAAAGTCACCAAGAGCTGCAGGGTCATACCAGACAGGGGAGTGCTTCTGCCAATGAGAGAAGGGACCGTCTACAAGCCCCTCTGCTTTAAAAGATAAGAAGTTGTTAGCTAGAAACAGAAGTGAGTCACTGGGTTTGGGGAGACACGTCTACAGGAGGGGGCAGGGTGTCTGCAGGAAAGATACAGCTGGGGGAAGTGCACAGGCGTGGTCACGGAGGGTCCGAGGCAGAAAACACTGCAGCAGGGAGGTCTCTGTGCTTCCTCTTGCAGCCCCCAGACCCCTAAGGTCTTAGCCCCACAGTGAGGCCAGGTGAGGGGCGCCCGGGGAGATTCCCACAGGGCCTGTCCCCGGGTTCGGAGGGCTTCTCTGCCCGGAGTCAGATCATGCAATCGGGCTGAGTGGGAAGCAAGACGGGAGCCCACCGGGGGCCCCCACAGGAAGGCAGACCCCTCTAGCCATCCTCCCTCCCAATGGGGGACCTTCTTTAGGTCACCCTCAAGGAGCAGAGCCGGTAAGGAGACGGTTCCCCCAAACCCACCCCAGAATGCAAGGCCTTGGGGGCCAGCCACCCCACAAATCCCACCCAGCTTGCGGTCCTTTTAGGGGGCCAGGTTCCCGAGACATATGGTCCCTGCCTGGGAATGCTCCTCATCCGCCTCCTCCCTGCCTCCCCGTCCCTCACTTGCCCTGACCTCCCTAAACAAGGTGCTATTCTCCCTGCTCCCTGGGGTCAGATTTTCTTTTTGCTTGGGACCAATATGACTCGCCTCCCCAGGCACCACCGTACCCTGGAGACAAACCCTGTATTGTTTTCACTAATAAATGACAACACTCCCTCACCCCCTGCTGCTTATCCCACTAGCCCGCCCAGCTCCCCCTTTCCCGCCAAAGTCTTCCTTGTGCTAAGTGTCACCCTCCACCAACGCAAGAATGGGAGGCTCGAGTCCAGGGCAGGGAGAGCCCTGCCCTGTGCTCAAGGTGCCATCCACGTGTTACCAGGTGAAGCTTCAGTCCAAAGAGAGGCTTGCGCCTGTGGGCAACTCCCAAACCCAGCCTCCTCCCTTCTGATCGGGCCTGGAACCAAAGGGAACACACAAAGGTGGCAGTTAAGAGTGCCGATGATAAGGATGTTCCGTCCGTTTTCCAAAACACACGCCTCATCAAGAAAGCTCCCTCGCCCACTGAAAAAGTCAGTGACAGGAGGAATTAAGCCAAGCAGACTTTTTTCCTAGTCAGATCAGTAAGGCCGACCTGCCACGCTGGGGGAGGGCGGGTTGGTGCCCAAGGAAGGTCGGATACCAGTAAAAAGGGCTTCTTCTGGGCTGCCTGAATGTGGGCTGTGCCAGTGTGTGTGAACAACAAGCCAAAGGACGAGGCACACGTCACCCTGCCCAGACACAGACTCACACAAGCATCGTCCCAGGCCCACCGGACAATCCCCAGAGCCTCCAGCTTTCCTCGGGTGTGAAAGAAGCCATAAAGGGACAGCAGCCACCCTACCTCCTCGACCGCCTGCTCCGAGCCTCCGGACCTCATGCTCGGTGCTGCCCGTTCACCAACCACCCATCGGGGCGGACGCAATGGAGGTGAGTCCCCCCAGGAGACCAGCAGCCTGACTTCTGATCCCAAGCTGACTCTCCTGTCCCTCCCTGCCCTCTGCCAGGCTGTATACGGGCCAATGGGTTCTCACATCCTCACCGTCGCCAAGGCAAGGGTCCCCTTCTCCTTGGGACAGGGTGGAGAGGTGGCATGACACCCTTCCGGGGCAGAAGTGACTTGAGCCACAGGGAAAGGTGCACAAGAACCGAGGGACAAGGGAGCCCGTGCACATGCCCAGCCACACTCCCAGCCCCCCATGGACGCACATCATAAAACATGGGATCGCGTGATGTCTAGAGCTGGACGGAACTTGGGAACACATCCTCGGTATTTTACCTATAAAATGCGCAGAGGCACAGAGAGGCAGGGTGAGCGATCCAAGATCTCTCGCTCGCCTGGGAGAGAAGCAAGCAAACATGGAGACCCCGGCCGGACCTAAGGCAAATCTCACCCTCCCTCAGATGGCCAATCGATAGATCCCGTGGCGCCACCGCCTCCATCTACGGCAATAAGTGGTTCAGAAACACCGGCCTGTACGAAACGAGGGCTCACACCGTGGCAAAGGTACAGAAACAACCTGGGCACCCCCACAAAGGCAGATATCCTGCCAGGAGTGACCCTGATCTGCCCATCCGGCCCTGGTCCCCTCTGGTGCACGCTGCCATTGTGCAAATGTCCCTGGGGATTATTCTGGATCCCGTGGTTGGCGGGGACTTCAAGCCAGTAGTACTCATTTTCCTGGTCCTGTCCTGGGAGTCCAGGAACGCCCCCAGGATGCAGAGACCCACTCTCTGATGTCCGGGATGGCGATGCTGCTGCTTCCCCAGCAGGGCTGACGTTGGCCGCTGTTCCGCGTCCTCGCCCCCGAGGTCACCACCCTTCCTACCCTCAATCCCCAAGACAAGAACTTGGGCTCCCCTCTTTTGCTCCATGCCGTCCCCCCCAAACCCTGCCACCGGCCAACCTTCCCTCCTGCCGTCATCGGTCCCGGTGGGTCCGCACAGCCATGCAAAGGAGCGCGGTTTGTTTCTCGCCCAACGCCCTCTTGGCTCCATCCTGAATTCTGCAAACCCCTCTTCCCCACCCCCATGGGTGCCTAGCGCCTGCTTCTGAGACCGCCTCCCCCTCGCAGGAAGTCCATGTGCAGTGATTCAGGGTGACTCTCACCCTCCTGGTTCACGAGGCAGGCAGGCCCAGGGTGCAGCCAGCCCTCCGCGGCCAAGACAGGCTCCGCCAGACAAGGGTAAGGCCCAGGAGCCTCCTGCCCTGGGATGCGAGACCCCGACTGCCCTGGCAGCTGTGATATGTGAACAGGGACTCTGCCCTTGGCCATAAAGCCCTGCAGAGAAGAAGGCCTCTCTCATTGCCCCTGCACCCCCACCCTGCCTCCTCTAGGCACTCACTCCTGGCATCGCAGGAGGATCATGCACGGAGACAGAACACAGGTGACTTGGGAATTTCAGGAGCCATCCCTCCTGTCCCCACCCCCCAACTCCCGCACACAGGTCGGCCCCCGGGGTCCCCCACCCTGAGAAAAGAAAATGGGAAGACCAAGTTACAGATTTGGGGCCGGGGGCTGGGTCAGAGTTCCTCTCTAAGACATCAGTGGGGAAGGCGCTTTCCTCCAGCTCCAGCAAGGCGCCTCGACCCAGCCTGTGTGCACAAGCAGCCAGGCATCTCCCTCCCAGCTGCAACTGGGCCCCGCAGGCTCCAGCATCTCTGCCGTCTCCCCACCACAGCGGGCACGCGTGGGAGCTGAGCACTGCAAGGGCACAGGCCTACATGGGTGCGAGATAGGCCAGGACCCAGAGCCGTGAGTAGATTTCCAACCCTGGGGGAAGGCAGCAGGAACGGCAGGAGGCAGAGGACAAAACCAAAGCCAGGCGGGAAGGCTAGGGCCTGGCAGCACCCTCATTCTGCTGTGACCCTGGCACCCTCAGCTCTTCCCCGCTGGCCCTCTCGCTGTGCTGGACCCTCGTGAGTGGCCTCCAGCTCAGCAGCAGGCAGAAGCTCCAGGCTCAGCCATAGCAGGGCCGGAACCTCAGGCGCCCCACTGCCTGGTGACGCCAGGCCAGGCACCTGCAGTGTTCGACTCAGACTCCAATTCGAATAGCAAATCAGACATTTGTGGTTTACCTCTCGCCACATATAACAAAGGCTATGCCAGAGTTATGGCAATGGCCACATGTGGGGGCCGGGGGCGCCCACGTACCTTCAGATGAGGCGCATGAGTGCACACACACACACACACACACACACACACACGTTCCCAGGCAGCCAAATTTACCAATGATGCTTGCCACCCGAAGACCTTTAGACCAAGAATCTTTTTTTTTTTAAGTTCATTTATTTATTTTGAGAGAGACAGCATAAGTTGGGGAGGGGCAGAGAGAGAGAGGGAGGGAGAGAGAATCCCAAGCAGGCTCCGTGCTGTCAGCACAAAGCCTGATGCAGGGCTTGAACCCATGAACCGTGAGATTGTGACCCGACCCGAAAGCAAGACTGGGAAGCTTAACCACCTGAGCCACCCTGGCACCCCTAGACCAAGAATCTTTATACACACACACACACACACACACACACACACACACACACAGTTGGGGCCTGGCCCACCAAGCGGGTGAGTTTTGCCCTACCCAATAGATTGAAGAAACAACAAAAAACAAAAAACGGATCCCTCCAGGCAAACCAAGACAGACTTGCCCAAGAGAGTCTTGTGGACCTGGAGGGGAGTGGAGGGGAGAGCCAGAGCTGAGGCAGTGGTTCTGGGAGAATTACAGTCCACTGCCCCCTGTGGAGATTTCCCCCTGAAAGATAAACTGATAAGATAATAACCCAGGAGGCTCTCCCCCACCAGCCCCACCACAGACCCCTCCTCTGTTTGCTCAGACCCCTGCTCTCCAGCACAAAGTCTCTATTGGTCTCCCCGCAGGGGTGAAAAGAAAGGGGGTTTTGTCCTCCTCCCCGCGGGTCTGAGTGAGTTTATCTGAAGCTGCAACAGTCTTTGTAAGCTGAGTGTCCCAGGATAAACGCTCCCTTAAGAGTTGCTTGGCTTGGGACAGAGGGACCCTCTCCAGAGGAGAATGGGGAGCTTGTTCCGATGGTCTTTTAATACGGGGGGCGGGGTGTCACAGAGGACAGGCCTCCAACAGACTTTCACAGAAGGGTCTCTGTCCCAGGGCTACAATGGAGGGAATTCTTAAAGACACAGATGCAGAAAAGGGGAAGGATTTTTTTTTTCCCCCTAAGAGGAGGGGAGGGAGGGAAGGGCGGGAAGGAAAAGGGGGCGTGGCGAGGACGGCTCCCTCCCAGAACAATTCAGGTTATAACCAGGCATCTCAGCCTCAAAAGCAACAGAAATGCTAGCAAAGAGGCAACCCCACGGAGCAGAACTCTGGTGACACGGCTGTGTGCCCGGCAGCTGGGTCTGCTTCCCGAATCCAGCTCGGGAACCGCCCGCAAGCAGAAAAGAATCTCATTTTTACCTAAGTGAAGGGCCTCTGTTACACTGTACTAAAGGATCGATCCTTTGAAGGCAGTTTGGGTCCAAATGTTCACTGTGGAAAGGGGGAGGCAAGCAGCCACAGGCCCTTAAATAAATAAAATTCTCTCCAGCCACAGGGCAAAGAGGGTAATTTACTCTTCTAGATGTTTATTTTGGTACAAGGTCACCCTCACTTATTTCTGAAGGCATCCCAAACTATCACAAATGATGTTTTATAAAAACTGCCCCCACGAGACCGTTGTATGTTTTGATTTCATTTATGTTTAATTGAGTACTTCTCCAAGAAGCTGAGCGGTACAGCACAAAGAGCTGGGAATGATGTGTCCACCAAGAACAATTGGGTGTTTCTTCTCGCCTACCTGGCTCACGGAAATCTGCCAACAACAGCGAGGGAGACAAGGAGGCACCCTCTCTGCTGAAATTAATCAAGGAACCATCGAGTACACAGTAAGGTACAAAGGGGGGGGGAAACTGAGGCCCCAAGATGTGGCAGAACCTGCCCAAAGCCACAAGGCAAGTTAGGAGACTGAAAACAGGCAAAACCAGCGCTCCTGGCTGAGCCACCATTTGTAGGCACAAGGGACAGAGGTGCGCAATGCCCAGGACTACTTGGAGCAAAGACCAGCAACGCCTTCCAAAAGCAAGATGTGAAAAGCCATTTTTCCAGCGCAATGTGTCTGGGTAAACCAGCCCGAGTCCACGGACCCAGCATCCACAGCCACACACAGCAGCAAAATGGCAGGGTGGCATGGGCCCCTGACCTGTCACCTCACCAAGCACACACTGTTTTCACTGGAGTCGGCATCAGGCCAGGTGCTGGGAAAGCACGCTTCTGATTTTACTGAAGAAGAAAAATCCACGTACGTGAACCAGTCATGGCGGTATATATTAGATCATTAGTAATACAAATTCAGGGACGGGAAAGACTGGATAAAAGAGAAATTTGAAAAAAGAAAGGGTGAGTACCCATCGGTGAGTTTAAGTACAACCTGAGCCACCACTGTAACAGCAATATTGGACCCTAGGTCCCCTCCACCTGGGAGTGTCACCGACTAAGCACAGGGACAGCCAGGGAAAGAGACAAGAAGGACCCAAACCCTAAGGAAAGGAGTGGCTAACGGGTCACAGGGAAGAGTGGGTTGAGTCAAGCCCAATGCAGACCCCAGGAAGAACCATCGAGGGCACCTCACCGCCTCCTCCCCCACACCCTGCTGCTGTCTGCCTCCTCAGGCCAACAGAGCTCCTGAGACTCGTGAGTCACACTCATAAACCACCTTCACACAGGTCACTGCACTTAAGCCTGGACTCCCCAAATTCTACCCTCTGTAGCCCAAATTCTTCACTTCTGAGAAGAAAACCCAAAGAGAACTGGACTCCTCGACTAGAAAGTGGAAATTTCCTTCCCCAGTTAAATCCAGCGACATCACAGTAGAGAGACAACGGCAGCCCAAGCAGATATAGCCATGGAGCTCGTCCATTTCTGTAACATTTACACAGGTTTCCAGCCAAGAAGGGGCAAGAAAAGAAGTGGGAGGAGGAATCCAAGATGCAGTCCACCTGGTCCAGTGAACTAGACACACCTTGACTGCCACCCCTCCCCAGCCCCAAGGCCACCCAGGCTCTATTTCTACCCTCCAACGTCAATCAGAAGGACAGGCCAGGTGTGGTCTGAAAGCCCAGCTCAGCTTTGAGCTCGAGGAGTAAAGTGCACACGACACTGCCCTGTTATAGGACAGTTACAATCCCTCAACACAAACACTTCCATTAAACACCTTGATCGTGGGCCAATCTACCTCCCTGTCCCCCTCAAACGTGTGCACCCAACCTCGTGAGGCTCCTTGAGCGAGGACGCTAGGCCTCCCCAGAATCATCACCCTAAATGCCAGCGGTCGCAGGAGACGGAAAAAAGTCACAGGAACCCAGCTCAGTACAATGTGGCCCGAGCATCCCTGGTGGGATTTCAGCAACAAGGGGGTTGAGGACGTTGATGCGGGTCTGGGACGTGACCATCTCCCACGTGAACAGAGTCAGGACAATACTATAGGGAAAGGTAGTGGTTTACCTGCATGAGGATCCTGACGCCATGCCTGCCGGTTGGGAAATGGCACGCAATGGTTTCTAGCTCTCCCAGCCAGGTCCTACATCCGCAGGGAATAATGGGAAGATGGCAAAACAGAAGAGGTAGACCTCAGGGAAAGGCCTGGAACCTGGGGAGAAGTTGACGATAGCTCCTCATCAGCGAAACTCTGGCAGAAGAATCTTTCGATTAGTTTGGTGTAAATTTTTTAACCTTGACTTCACTGAGAAGGGACAAGGAAGCACTGTTTTAAACTTGTCTGCGGTTGCTCGGGAGGAAGGGGTGAAAGATGAATCACAGCTACGGAGACCTTATCAAATCCATCTGATCCGTGACTTTGAGCACTTTCCAAAAGAAGCAGGGATCCACGCTTGCAGCTTGAGGCGAGATAGATGCAGTCAAGTGCCAACTTGGAGCAGATGGAGGTCTGGCTCTGCCACTGGCCGGCAGGGTGACTCTGGACAAGTGACGGAAGCCCTGGGAGCCTCAGCTTCCTCGTCTATTCAACGGGGCAGGACTAAACGCGGAAGTGAGCACACGTCTGAGGACCTCCATCACTTTAATCATGATAATCACCCCCTCTCCTCCACCGCACCACCCTTGCGAAAAAGCCAAATCACACTCATGCTTGGGGGTAGAAATGATCTCTCATCATGACCATGAACTTTCCTCCTCACAACGGCAAACGAGGGCAGCTGAGAGCACCTGCCAGGGCAGCGTGGCGGCCGTTAGAGCTCACAGGACCCACGAGCATAAATCAGTGCTCCTCAAAGCCTACCTGTCTGACATGCAGACAAAGCAAGCACATACGGCCCCCCACCTGGAGTTCAACGGCCTGGAGAGCGAAGCCATCTCTTTAACACGGAGCCCCCGGAAGCTGGGACACCAGTTGGCATGTGAATGTGTGGACGCAAAGGAGCCATCTAGAGAAGTCCACATATGTGCTTGCGCCAGGACAAGTCCTCTGTCTGGTCTAACGGGGCGCTCAGGCTCCTCCCCAGGCTGCCACATGCAGGAGCTTCGCAAGAAGTCTGCACACATCCATTAGCCCCATCTCTCATCACTGGGCTTTTCATATCAGGAATAGGACAAAATGTGTCCTTTCAGCTGACAGCTGCCACGCCAAGCGTCAAGTTGCTATTCCAGTAACAACCCTTTCCTGCAGGTAAATGAGAACCCAGACATGGGCAATCCCCTGCAAGGCCAGATCTGGAGGTCCAAGAGCCAAATCCCATTTCTTGATGGAGCAAGAGGATGTCCTGTGAAAAAAAAAATAGAATCTCGGGTCCAGAAGCTCAGAGGAGGAAAGAACTGGCGAGGTCCATCCATTTGCCTCCTGTCACTGAGCATTACAACACCCCGCCACCCCCCTTGGTCCTAGCTATACAACGGGAAACACAAGTAACCCCCTGCCCACCATTCATTCTGGTGGATTATCCAGTAGTCCAGTTTACTCATAAAGAACTTCCGATGTTTCTCTGCGTCCTTCCCTGTTCCTACGGCCCTCACTCCCATTTGCACATCCCAATGGCTTTGGGTGGAGGGAAGCCGCCTCCACCTGCAGAGGCGCTGTGAGGCATGTGACCACAGGACAGCCAATCAGTGTATCCCACTGGGCCACAGGGATGGGTCCAGGGGTGAGCCCTGCTGCCGGGCCAGCTCTCCAGAAAGCTGAAATGCAGGCATTCTCTTGCTCTGGATCTGTAGAGACAGGGGTGTGCCAATACCCCTGCCCTTTCTGCTTCCATCAGGGACTTAAAACCTAAGAATAAAAAGAACTGGAGAAAAACAGAGAGCCAAATCACCCCAAGGCACAACTCCTAGACTTTCCAGGTAGATGAACAACCCCAAACTTGATTGTTTAAGCCAGTTAGAATTGGTTTCTCTAACTCGCAACCAAAAGCACCCAATCTAAAAACAGACTCTTCTTTTACGGATGAGGAAGTGAGCCCAGAGAGGCCCAGTGACTTGTCCAATGTCACACAGACAGTGGTGACTAGGTCAGGATGGGACCCCAGTGTCAGGCATGACACGGAACCATGGTTCCATCCTTCCAGGCTCTTGGGCATTAAGGGTGTTCCTTCAAGTCTCTAAACGTCTGACATCAGAGGTAATAATGCCCACATCCACCCTACAAGGATTAAGAAAGAGATGCTGGGAACACCTGCTACGAGCCTGTGGAAGGTTGGCTTCTCGCTCTTTCCCAACAGAACACTCCCGTTCTGGTGGCCGGCACTGGTTGGTGGATCCCATCTGTTGAACCCTTACGCAGGGGTGCGGAAGGAATAGGACAAGGTCCTAGTTTAGGGGACAGGGATATCAAATGGCCATTTCGACTGTGAGCCATGAATGCAGCCACACAAGCATCTTCTCCAAGTCAGAGCCCGGTGGACCGATGCCAGGGTGATAAGGGCAGAGAGAAAGAACACGGAGGAGAGGAAAGACATTAGTTCAGATGCAGCATGAGGGGCTCGGGTGGGGAAGGGAGGGGAACAGGATAAAACCAGGTCAGCGGAAAGTGACCAAGAGAGCAATTCCAGGAAAGGCGGAAAAGCACAGTGGTCAGGGTGGAATTAGAAACCGGGACCATCTCAGCTCTCTGGTTAACCACATTCCTGGTCTCTACTGAAGAAATTTAATTAAAAACCCAAACATCTCAATTTCCCAACTGGCTTGCCAGTGGCCACAGATTCCTTAGGTTCAGAGAAGCCTCCCTCAGGGTGACTCTGGGGCCACTAGACAAGTCTTGTGTGAAGTCAGAGGAGGAAGGGTCACATGCAGGGCCATGGGGACATGTCAGGGGCAGGTTCCTCCTCCCCTCCCCTCCCAGAGAGAAGACAGCCTCCTCGGGGTTGGGACCATCCTGTTCTGTCACCCCATCCAGAGGAATAAGAGCTTTGTTTCTTGCTGCTTAATTTAAAAAATAAAAAGAAACAGGGGCGCCTGGGTGGCTTCCTTGGCTGAGCATCCGACTCTTAATTTCAGCTCAAGTCATGATCCCAGGGTTGTGGGATCGAGCCCTGCATCAGTCTCCACGTTGAGCACGGAACCTGCTTAAGCTTCTCTTTCTCAGGGTGCTTTGGTGGCTGAGTTTGAGCCCCACATGAGGCTCTGTGCTGACAGCTCAGAGCCTGGAGCCTGCTTTGGATTCTGTGTCTCCCTCTCTCTCTCTCTCTGCCCCTCCCCTACTCATGCTCTCGCTCTCTCTCTCTCTCTCTCTCTCAAAAATAAATAAAGATTTAAAAAAAAAATTTTTTAAGATTCTCTTTCTCTCCCCCTCTGCCCCACTCCTTAACTCATGCTTTCTCTCTCTCTAAAATAATAAGAAAAAGAATATCAGAATGAAAAAAATTAAATGAAATAGAACTACATTCTATAGAACTTCATTATGGCTCCAGGGACACAAAGTCACCTTCCTTCTGCCGCATGGGGGAAGGTGCAGAGGCTGGGAGAGACAAACTTGGGGAACAGTCGGTCCCCAGTCCACTAACATCACTTACTGCAAACGCCTAACCCCCTCGAGGCTGGACACACACCTGGGATGTCCAATGACCAACCAGAACAGACTGAGCTCTCGGGACTCACACACAGCTTCAGGAAGCAAACCCTAAGAGGGAGCTGGTCACCCTGACCCAGCTACTAACCAGCGCTCTCCGCGGGAGCTGCGACAGGAATCTGACATGGCACCCATGTGCTCAGAAAGGCATTTCTTCAGCCATGTGACCGTGCAGAAAAGAGTTCCACAGAAGAATTAAATTTTTCTTTCAAAAAAAAAAAAAAAATCCCACAGCCAGCAAACTTCACATACAAAATCCCACAGCCACACAAACTTGACCATGGAGGATAGAGTTCCCCCTAGAGTGCTCTCCAGTGGCAATGCCAATCTCCATTTTCTTCCGGAAAAATGGGGATGACACCTGACCATTTCACCAGGTTGGGGCTGGTACCAGATGGGATATGGACACAGAATCGCTTGAACAACTCCAGTGCAAATAATCAGGACCTAAGAACTCACTAGATCACCAGACCTTTTAATTTACCAAGAACAGATGCAGCTGGCTGGGAGCTGACGGCTGCCTGCCCACGGCTGCTCTTTATTCCCATCACTTCGCTCCCAGTGAAGATTCTTCCTCCGAGATAAAAAGGAGATCCACGGGCACGCTGAGTGTAAACCGGGGTGGGGGGGGAATATCTAACCATCCCGGTCAATCTGCCTTTAAAATTAAAGTGCCGCTTCACACCCAATGGGATGGCTATTACCAAAAAACAAAAACATTTTGGCTAGGATGTGGAAAAACTGGAACCCTTCTGCCTTGCCGGTGGGAATGTAAATTCTGCAGCTGCTGTGGAAAACAGTCTGGTGGTTCCTCAAATAAATAAATAAATAAATAAATAAATAAATATCACACACGAAATGACCCTGGGATCCAACAGTCCTACTCCTGGGCATACCCACAAAAGAGCTGAGAGCAGGACCTCGAACAGCTTTCCGCACACTCAGGTTCAAAAGCAGCATTAGCCACCATAGCCAAGAGGCAGCCACAACCCAAGTGGCCATCGACAGACGGACGAATAAACAAAACGTGGCCTCCACGTACAGCGGAAAATTATTCAGCCTTAAAATGGAAAAGAATTCTGGCACCTGTTACGACACGGGGGCGCCTCGAGGACATTATGCTCAGTGACGGAAGGCAGACACAGAAGGACAAACATTCTATGATTATACTTACATGAAGTCCCTATTGATAGAGACAGAAAGCAGAACGGTGGTTGCCAGGGGCCGAGCAAGGGGGAGGACAGGGAGTTCGTGTTTAAAAGGCACAGAGTTTCAGTTGGGGACACTGACAAAGTTCTGGAGACGGATGGTGGGAAGATGGAAAGGCAGTGTGAATGAGGCGCATGCCCATACTAAAAGGGTAAAACTTGTTTAGTTGGCCACAGGAGAGGAACCCGTGGGGTTGTAGCAGTGTCTGAGGAAGCATCCAGCAGGCACTTACTACCTGCAGAAGTTAAGAGAGAGGGAGCCTTACTGGCAAATGATTGGCAACATGTCCACAACGAGGGAAAGGGAACAGTCCATTGGAGGCTCAAAAAGCATGCACCGGGGCACCTGCGTGTCTCAGTCAGTTAAGTGTCGGACTTCAGCTCAGGCTGTGGCCTCGTGGTCTGCGAGGTCAAGCCCCACATTGGAATCCACACAGACGATGCTGCGCCTGCTTGGGATTCTCTCTCTGCCTCTCCCCTGCTTGTGCGCGCTCTCTCTCTCAAAATAAATAAACTTAAAAAAAAAAAAAAAAAAAGCCCGCACCGACATGGCTAACGCATTACCAGATGGACGGCGGGGCAGCAGAGATGGTCTGCCCTGTCCTGTCCCCCTCAGGCTTCTCCGTCCAGTCAAAGGAAAGCAATGGCAATTCTGAAGTGAGACCACATCACTTTTTAGGAAAGGAAATGGGTCAGAAAACCACTAAAATCAGACCCTTGTAAGGGGCATTTTCCAAAGGATGGTGGGATGGTGGGGGAGGGGGTGTTGTGCTCACAGAGCTGAGGGGAGAGACTGAAGGTCTGACTCATTTCTGGAAACCCAGAACTTTATCCTTCGCCCCGGCGCAGCCACTTCTGCCTTAACCAACGACAGAAAGCACCTGGTTTCAAGGCTTCTATGTGAAAACCTGTACCAACAAATCAAATGCGGGAGTAGGCGATGATTCACATCACAGAAAGAATGCTTTGACAGAAACTAGCCTTTTCAGCATTCCACCGCTTGGATGTTCCCTCCAGGCCTTTCGTGGGTCATGTGATCAACCGAGATTGGTTTTGTATAGACATTTTTTCGGGCACAAACATGGTCTGCAGAGTGAGCGATTTTGAACAGGGTGTCTTTTTGGCCGACGGCATAGTTCGAAGCGAGGGCCTTCGTCCAGGACCATTGTCTTCCTCGCATAAAGGGAGCCGGGTGCACGTACCACGTGACGAAGGGGGTGCTCCCTTGCCATGGAGGACACCGACCAGCTCCACGGCGATCGTGGACATAGCCTAGGATGACGCTGTCCAGAAACAGAAGTGGCAGTGGTCTGTGTAGGCAGACCGGGAAACTGCCTATCACCAGGCACCTTCTTCCAAGCTCCCGGGGAACTCACAGACCCGGGCGGGTGGCGGGGGGAGAACCTGCAGATCTAATTTATTCCCAAAGCCCAGAACTGAAGATCCTCTGTCGTTCACCCAAAGGCAGCCGTTTCTGTCCTAACCACGCATAAAGGATACCTGATTTCAAGACTTCACGTTTCGAAACCAACAAACTAAGTTAAGTGCACGTGGAGGCCCAGACCGGGTGGAGGGAGGTAAGCCTGGAAGGCTTCCTAGAGGAGGAAAAAAAAAAGAGAGACAGAGAGAGAGAGAGAGAGCGTGCAGCTTTGTGCCTGGTAAGTTTCAGAGGGGAAAAAACTCAGCTCGGGCTTTTGCTGGCCAGGACGTCAGTCAACTCTCTGATTCTTAAAGGTATCCACCTGTCCTGGAATGGCGGGACCTCAGAGCCCGCCCCTGCCCCCACCTGTACAGAAACCGAACTGTTAAGGTCGGGGAGGGCGGGATGGCTGCTATCAGTACTTATTTTTAACAAGGTCTTCGGGCGATCTGTTCGCAGGCAAACCACACCCTGAGGGACCGCGGTGGAGTAGCACTAAGTGAACGGTCTTAACTGGGAAGAGCAGAGGCTCTGGAGGGAGGGCCCGTGAGGAGTCACTGAGGAGACAGAGAAGGCAGGTGTAGACGGAAGGGCTGTTCCAGAGCTGGTTAGTCACAACATCCCCAACCCCTCTCCCACCAAGACTTCCTGTTATGCTCCTCGCTGGAGCTGCCCGGTTATGGAAAACGTGTGGGCCGGTGCAGGATGGGAGACGGGGAGAGGGAGAGGAGGGGCCTCTTCCAGCTTGCGAGATAGAAAAGGAAGGCCAGAAGCGCTTCCAAGAGGAAAAGAAAAACCCACTCTAGGCGACCATACCCTAAGGGCAACACAGAAACTCCACCTGGACAACTGAAGTCTGCTGTGTCGAGATCCAAGCAACTCAAAACGTCCTTCTCCCAATAAACAGCACCTACGCTCTGTGCGGGCAGCCACCCCAAGCTGGAAGGGACAGCCCCAATTTGAGCACACACTGTTGGCAGAAGATTCAGGCTAACGTGGTCTCTGCTGGAGGGGCAGGAGCAGGGCCTGTTTCTTGGGCTTCCTCAGCTGTGAACTCAGATGTTCTCTTCTGCAAAGACACACGAGGGCCAGCCAGCCCGCATCCGCTGCTTCCCAAACCCCTTCGGGCTGGCTCTCCTCACCCCTGGCAGGAGAAGGAAGTCCCCGAAAGAAAAGGGGATCACTTCGTAAGCCCCAGACCGGTTGACAATTCCCTACCTCCAGTCTGAGGCAAGAGCAACCTTTACGTGTGCCCGGATAACCAGAAAACACGGTCTCTGCCGGGGTTGCATGCTTAGCAGCCCCAGCACACCTGCTGCTGGGCCCGCGTGAGTCACCCACACAGGCACTGCACGCTGGACTTGCCAGCCGCCGATTCGGTGCTCGGCAGCTCATTCTCACGCACACCGGATGTCATCTATCCACCTACCCCTTGGAAGACGTGTCGGGACAGATCAGGCTATAACCCAATTTTTACTAAACGACTCACTCCCAGTGGAGGGGTGGGGGGGAGGGGGAGGAAGGAGGGGTGCGCAGAGGAGTTTCGGCCATTCACAGTCAGGTCTCCGGTCTCCTCTAGGCTCTGAAGGGTCTCAGCTGTTGTGCTGTAAAGGAGGGGGGGGGGACGGGGCAAGTTAACCTGGGGAAGAAGACGAAAGCAGTCCCCATTTAAAACCTTCTCCAGAATAAAGATGGTCTGCAGAAATGAGCAAGGCCTAGTGTTCCCTCTCAGCGTCCACAGTTAACAATACTGCATTGTATACTTAAACATTTGCTAAGAGGGAAGATCTTTCGTTGAGTGTTCTTATCAACAAAATAATAATGATAATAAAGAGGGCGGGAGGAAACTTCTGTAGACAATGGATGTTTGTGGCCTAGGTTGTGGTAAGGGTCTCAAGGTGTATACTTATTACCAAGCTCATCAAGTGATATCCATTAAATATGTACAGCTTTGTGTCTGTCAATCACACCTCGATAAAGTGGTTGAAAAGAAAGAAGAGGGTCTGCTGAATCCCTCTCCACTCCCACTTTTTTTACAAGACAGAATTTTCTGCAATGCAAGATCCTGAATGGGATCCTGGACCAGAAAAAGGACATTAGTGGGACAAGTGGAGAAACTTGAATAAGGCCTGAAGGTGAGTTCAAAGTATCCTGTCAGTGTCAGTCCAATGGCTTTGACCATAGCACTGTGGATACGTAAGATGTTAACATTTAGGGGAGCTGGGTAAAGGGTATAGGGGACCTCCATGTACTATTTTTGTGACTTTCCTATAAATATAGATTTCCATCCAAATCAAAAGTTAATTCTTTTTATTTTTATTTTTTTAACGTTTATTTATTTTTGAGACAGAGAGAGACAGAGCATGAACAGGGGAGGGGCAGAGAGAGAGGGAGACACAGAATCGGAAACAGGCTCCAGGCTCTGAGCAGTCAGCACAGAGCCCGACGCGGGGCTCAAACTCAAAGTGTGAGATCATGACCTGAGCCGAAGTCGGACGCTTAACCGACCAAGCCACCCAGGCGCCCCAAAAGTTAATTCTTTTTAAAAAGGACAGCATTTTTAATCCAGCTGCCTACTAAATCTTAGCTTGGGGCCTTGCTAAAATAATTTACATCATAATCCTGGACACAAATTTTTAAGTTACTCTCATACCAGTGCTGGTCAACCCTGGGCTTCAGGAAACTCGAAATGAAACACTGCATTTACTCAGCAAGTGTCTTCCCAGCTCCTGTACTCTGGCTCCCAGTTGTGATATTATCTGATGGGGACATGGGGCTCTCTTCAATCCCACCATGGGAATGTCCACTGCAGCCATGACTCTGACTAAAAGCAGACAGAGTGATTTCTGGGAATTCTCCAGAGGAGATCATCCAAAAAGTGGACACATCTTTATGTACAAATGATGCTCAATGATGCCTTAGTTCTTTTTTTTCTTCATTTTTTAAATGTGTATTTATTTCTGAGAGAGAGAGAGCGCGAGCGGGGGAAGAGCAGAGAGAGGGAGACACAATCCGAAACAGGCTCCAGGCTCTGAGCTGTCAGCACAGAGCCCGACGTGGGGCTCGAACCCACGGACCACGAGATCATGACCTGAGCCGAAGCTGGACGCTCAACCGGCTGAGCCACCCAGGCGCCCCACTGATGCCTTAGTTCTAAGGGTAAAAATCTACGAGTACCTTAGCGCCCAACAGTTAAGGGAACTGTCAAGCAGATCGGGAGTTGACGCGGGCAGTGGAACCCAGTCATCACGTGGGGACTGTTAAGTAAAACTGAGAGGAAAAAAGCAGTGAACAAAGTTGTCTCTAGCGCAAGATTTCAGCAGTGAGCAAATACGTCAAGCTGCCAGCACTACTTGGAACTGGGTATTTTTTTTCCTGCTCTTTACACTTTTTTTGTAGTTTCCTAAAGAGAGAGAGTGCGCGGATTGCTTCTAAGGTCAGAGTGAGCTGCCGTGGTGAAGCTACGAGTCAATCGTGGAGCAGTTTAACAGTCTCCCAGGGGCTGGCAGGGGGCGAGGGTGGGGAAGGGCCAAAAGAAAAGGTGCCACACCAACGTGGGCAGGTCCAGGGACCTGGGCACGGCCACAGGCACAGGCTCCTGGGGGGAGGGGGCAGTATTAATACATATTACCTCTTTCCCTCCGGCAACGCCTGGCCCTCCCTTCTTCCCCAAGCAGGTGCTCACTGGAGGCATGGCGCCCTGAGAACATACCAAGGGAGACCCCTGACAGCTCCCAGAAATTATCTGCGCAGGAGGGACTTCTGGGTGGGAAATGGACCATCGCCAACAGGCTGCCAACAGGGTTGGGAGGAAGGAAGGGAGTCCCACATCTGGGAAAGCATCTCCAGGAAGCCATCTTGGGAGTGGGGGGGCGGCGGAGGTTGTCCTGGAGTTGAGGACAAGTGGCAAGGAGGGAGAAGGTAAAGGAGGGACCCGGCTTTATCTGTACATCAAGGCGGAGTCGCTCAGTCATTCATTCAACAAACACGTATTCCGCGCCTACTCAGTGCAGTGACAGGCACGGAGTTGCCCCAAACAGCACCGACACAAAAGGACAGGGAGAGGAAGGAGCTGTGGATTCAGAGCGGTTAGCTCAGGACTCAAGACTAAGTGCCCCCGCCCCCGCCACGCTGGCCCTGAAACCCCTTCCAGAAACAGTTTGCGCTGGGGTGGGGGCGTACGGGGTAGGGGCGCGGGTGGACGCAGTGGACCGAAATCCTGCCGTCTCCCACCTCTCCAGAAAGCCCTGCCCACACCACCCTGGCGTCCGCCTGACCCGGAGTTGGGGGGGGGGGGGGGGTGGCTTGCAGCAAAGCCGCTCACCAAGGCACCGGCGACAGGGACATCCAGACACGCCCCAGCCCCCACCCCGCACGGCGAGAGGGGCTCGGCCCGGGCGCCACCGCCAGGCGCTGCGCCCCAGCCGCATTCTGGGTCGCCCGTGGGCAGAGGTCGGGAGCTCCCCGAGGCGGCACCGCTTCCGAAGTAACGGGCCCCGGAGGGCGACAAGGGAAAAGGTAAGGGCGAGGGGCCTTTTCCCCCGCGGAGGGTCTGTCCCGCGGGGCAGCCAGAGGCTTGGCGGCGCTGGGGGGCGGACGGCGATGACCCCGCACGCCCGGCATGAACGTTGACCACCGCGACCCGGCCAGTCGGCTCCGCCTGGAGGCAGAAGGACGGCCAAACGACCTCTGCGAAGATGTCAGTACAACGACAAAAATTTAGTCCAAGACCTTCAGAAAGCGTCGCGGGGTAGGGGGCCAGGGGGGAGACGAGTCCACTCAAACCCCCTCCCTCGAATCGCAGGGAAACTTACCTCCAGGTAAAGCGACCCGACTGCCAGGTGGAATGAATCAATCCGAGGATGGAGACGAGGTCGTGGGTCTTCTGAGCCCGGCTGACACGCACCAAGTAATCCACGTTAGGGGGTCCGCAGCCTCGCGCCCCATTTCCCACTTTCCATCCAAGGCCAAAGGGCCTGCAGCCCCGACCTCTGTGCTGGAGCCCCGCGGAGATGGAGGGACTTCGCCGCGGGGGTTCCCAAGAGGCAGCATCCCCCGGCCCGGCGGCGGGCGCTCCCCGCCTCCCGGCGCTCCGAGGGCACCCAGCCCGCACGCAGCTCCTCGCCTTTCCTCGCTGCGCATCGCCATCGCGAGCGCCGAGCTCCCCGCCGGGATCCCCTCCGCCAAGCCCGGGAAAGCGGCAGGGCAATTCCACTCTTGGCCTCGGGTTGGCAGGTCCGCGGGGCCCTGGCGGCGCAGGCTGGACGCCGCGGGGCAAGAGAGGCCGGGGGAGAGGCGCGGAGCCGCGGAGGCCAGCCCTGGTGGCCGCTTTCCCCCAAGCCCAGGACCGCGCCGCACGCCCTCGCTGCCCCTGCGCTCTGCCGGAGGCCGGGCCATTCCGCCCTTATATATGAGCCTCCCCGGGGCGGGGCGTAGGGAGGGGGCAGCCAGGGCGCCGCGCTGCTTCCTGGGAGGTGTAGTTCTCTTCACCCAGTCACAGCAAATGCAGAACAGCTGTGGGAACGGTTGGGGTCCACACGGAACAGCTGTGCTCCCTTGCACCCTTCTGTCTTAGGTAAGGCTGGGATTCCGGCCTCGCTCTCACCTCCGTTAGGTCTAGGCTGGTCTTTGTGCACAAGGTGGGTGACCTCAAGCACCTAAATGCCGCCCAGGATGACAAACCTCGGTAGCCCTGGAGTCAGACAAACCCAGCTAGGCTGCAGTCCCAGCCTGCGCGAACTAGCTGTGTGTGACCTTCACGGAGGAGTTCCCATGTACACCTTGGATACTTCATCTGACACAGAGGATACTGGTGACTGCTTCCATGGGGTTGTAGAGGGAGGCGACCACACTCAGTGCTGACCCGCCTGCACAGGGTGGCCTGATCTCCCCATCTCTAATTTCAACAACTATAATTTCCTTACACTTGTTAAGTGCTAAGCAAATTCAGTTTCAAGGCTCAACTTCTGCAAACCAAATGCCATCCGAGACGCTCCCAGATCACATTCTGGAGCTGCCAGGCACTTAATCGCAGGCTTCCGTTTCTGCAGCTGCCTCCTCATTTATCCAACACCTGAGCACCTGCACACACCGGAAGCACAAAGGTAGGAGTCCTCCCTCAAGAAGCTGACAGTCAGGTAAGAGGAGGATACAACACGGCAGTAACTGTGGAGACGTGCAAAGGGCTGTATGCAACAGGGGACCTAACTCCGCTCAGGGGCATGAGCCAAGGCATCTAGAGGGCTGGTCTCTGAGTGGAGTTTGGAAGGAATGGGTAGGAAGGAGCCAAAGAGGCACACAAAACACAAAACGACAAAGGCAGGCAGAGAGCTGGCCATGTGGAGGACACCATGAGGGTCAAGAAGAAAGAAGGCAGGGGCACCTGCGTGGCTCTGTCGGTTAAGCGCCTGAATTCAGCTCAGGTCATGTTCTCACAGTTTGTGACTTTGAGCCCTGCGTCGGGCTCTGTGTTGACAGCTCGGAGCCTGGAGCCTGCTTCAGATTCTGTGCCTCCCTCTCTCTCTGCTCCTCCCCCACTTGTGTTCTCTCTCTCTCTCTCTCTCTCTCTCTCTCAAACATTAAAATTTTTTTGAAAGAAAAAAAGGAAAGGGGAACTCACTGAAGAGGAGGGGAAGGGACTTGTACTAATTTCCTAGAGCTGCTGTACAAACTGGCTGGCTTGGAGCAACAGGCACTTATCATTTCACAGTCCTGGAGAATATTTACAGACATGTGTATGTAGACAGGTTCGTATACACACAGAGATCTCCCGGCTCCCTCTGCTGTATGTGGATGTAGAAACAATGACACCCAGGTGGCAATGAGCATTGGATCCATGGTTTGTTTCTATCACGATTGCCCCATAAAAGGAACCAGGTTTCCTCAGAGAAATGGCCGATTTTAGGATTGGGGCAAGAAATATACAAGATGAGCCTGGAGCATCCTGTAGTGCCAGGAAGTAAGAAAGCATGTGCACGCACATGCACACGCGTGTGTGCGCGCGCACACACACACACACACACACACACACCACAATGATGGGAGAACATCAAAGGGACACAGAAACCAACTGAACGTTGGTCCGAAGTTGAGAACAATCTGAATAACAAAATAAGTCCAGTACTATTGGATTATAACCCAAAGTAAACCATAAGTATTCATGAGTCCATACTGATACAATTAGATAATTGAATAAATAAATATATGAAGAAAAAGAAACAAATCTGTGCAGAATTCCAAAAATTTACGTAGGTATTCTGCCCTCAAGGACATAGAACCCTTAAGTGTAGGCTGCCTAGAGTGACTTCCTTTCAAGAGTAAAGGATAAAAGGCGGAGGGGTGGTTGTAACCCCCTCATCATCTAGTTAAGAGAAAAATTCCAATGGTGGGACAGTCTACAAAATACCTGACCGGTCCCCCTCAAAAATGTGAAGGTCAACAAAAACAGGGAAAATCTGAAAAGCTGTCACAGCCCAGAGGACGCTAAAGGGACACTCTGGCCCAGAAAAAGGATGTTAGGTCAAAACTAAGGAAATCTGGGGGTGCCTGGGTGGCTCAGTTGGTGAAGCGTCTGACTCTTGATCTCAGGTCAGGTCATGATCTCACGGTTCGTGAGTTACCTCATCAGGCTCTGTGCTGACAGCATGGAGCCTGCTGGGGATTCCCTCTCTCCTTCTCTCTTTCTCTGCCCCTCCCCAGCTCACGCTCTGTTCTGTCTCTCAAAATAAATAAACATCAAAAAAATTTTACAAAAAAAAAAGTTTCTTGGCTACTCTTGGACCTCTGACTTTCCATATTAAATGTAGAATGGGTGTGAAATTTCAAGTAAATAAAGGTGAAAACTGGGGACGAAAAGTACCTCCAGAAGCCCCTCACTGCCCACAAAATGACATATAAACTCGACGGCCTGGCATCAGAGCCTTCCGCAGTCTGACTTTAACCCTGTTCTTCATCTGTATCTCCCACACTCACCAACAAATCCCCTTGAACTCCGAAAAAACTGGAATACTTGCTATCTGCAAGCACCCCAGACTTCTCCAGCCCTCCCTGTGGCTGCTTGTGCCTCTTCTGCCCAGAATGCCCCCAGCCCTAGCTACAGAATGTCGGACTCGTCTTCTACCTAGCCTTCAAGGCCAACTCACATGCCACCTCTTCCGGGAAGTCCTCTTAAAAGCCCATGACCTGAGAGACCTCCATCCAGCCTCCAAGCGCTTTGAGTCTTCTCTAGACCAAGTTTCTGCAGGCCATGCATTTATCTCCTGTTTATCAGGATCCTCCTGTCTGCTTTGCTGGGGGAAGGGCACATGGTAGACTCTTACTGGGGTTCTTAGAGCCAGTTGCACACCTGCTTTTAGGGGTAGCACCTGTACCAATGCCATGGATGCAGACGTTTCCTGAGAGCTTGCTACATGCCAGGCACTGCCCCGAATGTTTGTGACATATTGTGTCATATGACTTCCCAAGGTGTCAGCAGCAGGTGTTGTATTAACCACTTGTCAGAGGCAAAATCAAAGCTGGGAGCAGTTAGGCGACTCGGTTCATGTCACAGAGCAAACAAATAGCAGAGTCAGGGCTCAGAAACATCCCCAGCTCCTCCACAGTTCCAGATGGTGTGTCTGTCTATACATTTCCCTGCAGCATGGGCTGATCCTCTCACTCTGGTACCCACCGCCCTGGGGTTCATTCCAGGAACAGCAGGTGCTCTGCACAAGCTGCTGTGAGAGTGGCTGAATAGGTAGGAAGCACCCAGCGCGACCTTGACAATTACAGGCGCTCCATAAATGTTAGCCATTCGGGAGGCCACCTGTCCTCCTGTCCTTCCTTCTGCCCCTTCCCTGCCTTGCCCACACTCTTCCATCACCCATTCTACTCTTCCTTGTTGAAAGGAGGCACTGCCTAAGGGCCTGGGGCTGATGGCGACCAGCCAGGTGGTGGATGTAAAACGGCCTGAGTGCAGGACACAGGGCCAGCGTGACGGTGGGACCTGGCTTGGGACAGAAGTGCTCAGAACCAGTCACCTTGTCTCCATCAATCAACATACATAAAACGTGGTAGCTGGGCACTGGTCTGCCGGTCATGCCTTTGGGAAAGTCTAAGCAGCACTGTTGCACCTGTTAAAAAGGAAACACCTATGGAAGAGAACGTATGTTCTAAGGCAATAAAGCATCAAGCTAAATGCGGGCGGTCTGAGCCAGACTAGATCCTAGGCTCAAAGCCCAGCTTTGACATCACTGCCTAGTGCAGTGACTTGAGCAGGGTTCTGATGGATCTGTGCCTCAATGTCCTCATCTGTAGAATGGGGCTCATTCATTGGGTTGTTTCAAGGCACAAATGACTTAGTGCCTGGAAAACATCTGGGACGGTGACTGGGACAAAGCGATCGCTCAGTACCCACATGGGCAATACTAGGACCATTGGGAAGCTTCAATAAGATCCTATACATGAAAGGAGTCCCGAAAACACAACCTGAGTGTAACATAAGGAAACATTAGTGTCATCATGCTTGTTCCTACAACATGCAAATCCCGAAGAGGCACACAGATAAACAAGACATAATCCCAGAAAGTTAACAGTTGAGAACTGCACTGTCTCCTACAGTAAGCCACCAGCCCACGTGTGGCTCTTTAAATCGAAAAAGGAATTAGAAGTAAATAGTTTAAAATTCAGTTCCTTACTTTCGCTAGTCACCTTTTTAAGTGCTTAGTAGCAACAGGTGGCTAGAGGCTAACGTACTGGGCAGCGCAGATATGGAACATTTCCGTCGCTGCCCAAGTTCTACTGCACAGAGCTACATCAGCATCAGGAGGCCGCGCAGGAGGGCATCTCGAAACGCACACTCTCAGGCTGCACCCCCGGCCCCAGAAACTGCACCATCTGATGTACATTTAAACATTTTTTTTATTCTGCAAGTGGGCACAATCCTACATACATACACAATCCTACTTTAAAAATTAAAAGGCTTATGGGGTGCCTGGGTGGCTCAGTCGGTTGGGCGGCCGACTTCGGCTCAGGTCATGATCTCATGGTCCGTGAGTTCGAGCCCCGCGTTGGACTCTGTGCCCTCAGCTCGGAGCCTGGAGCCTGTTTTGGATTCTGTGTCTCCGTCTCTCTCTGCCCCTCCCCTGTTCATGCTATGTCTCTCTCTGTCTCAAAAATAAATAAACGTTAAAAAAATTAAAAAAAAAATTAAAAGGCTTGGACGGAGTGTTGATTTAAAATTTTTTTTAATGTTCATTTATTTTTGAGAGAGAGACAGAGTACCAGTGTGGGGCATGCAGAGAGAGGCAGAGAGAGAGAGAGAGAGAGACAGAATCCCAGCAGGCTCCAGGCTCTGAGCTGTTAGCACAGAGCCTGATGCAGGGCTCGAACTCATGAACCGCGAGATCATGACTGGAACCAAAGTCAGGAGATTCAACCGACTGAGCCACCCAGGCGTCCCATGACAGGGTGTTGATTTTAAACAAATGGAATGCCCCACCTCTCGTTCTACAATATCCTTTCTCTTATTAGCAATATGATTTAGAGAGCCTTCATAAGTTGAGCAGTGCAAGAGAGACGGAGCATTTGGAAATAGTTTGACATGAAAGAAATTCAACAAAGTCCAAGACTGACCCAACGGCCCCCATCTTGTGCACTGAGATCCCAGGACACTCACGGTGGCGGGTTAAAACACGCAGATGAACTTGATGCCGACACCTGAAGATATCAAAGCAGGGACTGCACAAGGGAAGAGCCAAAGGTACTGGGGTATGTTTGAGAAGTAGACAGGGCATATCTGTGGGCTCTAATTATGAAACACAGCTTGCCGGTTTTTCTCTGCTTGGTTGCAGAGATTAAAATAACTAAGAGACGCAAACTCAGACAGATTTCAGAAAAAAAAAAAATGCTATCATTAAATGGAAGGGAGTGCTCTAGAACCACCAGGAAGTTTCAGAAGGGATCAGCCAAGCCATTAGATTTCTGGAAAATTCCAAGTTTGTGTGCGGTCACATGTGCAGCCACGCGAGGAGTCATCAGAGCCCACACCTCTCTCTCCAGGTCACAAGACTATCATTCTTTCCCTTTCTGCTTGGTAACATGCTCAGTTCTCAATAATAAATGATTCTGAAAAATTTCATCAGGCACTAATTAAATGGCAGGCTCTGTGCCAAGCACTTAAACATTTCAGACAGACAGTGACCTTAAAAAAAATAGGAAAGAGGATCACTGCTGTCTTACAGATGAGACGCAGGGTGACCTGCCTGGGGCCAAACAGCCTGGCCTGCCACCTGCTTACTTCCGTCCACCTGCCTTTATCACACAGACTCAGCCCCTCCTCTGCCTCCAGGGAGCTTGTCCGGGCCTTCTTAGTTTCCCCAAATCCTTCCTTCCCTAGGCTTCTGCAGTAACGTGCCAGGTGCTGGGGTCTGCACGGGTCCACCCGCCCCACACTACGGGGGGCACATGCCAGGCTCCAGGGCCGAGCTGCCCACTCGTCTCCCTCCTTGGGTGCCTTTTCCTCTTGCACCCAGTCCTGCCCACCAGGGAGTGTGGCTCGACTCCAGCTCTGTCTCCCACCTGCCTGCCGGATGTCTCCACCCCGGGCTGCCTAAGAACAAGCACCTTGACCCACGTACTGTCGCTGCCGCGCCCAACAGAGCCACGCCACCGATGGGTGGTTCTAGCAAGTGACCGCCTCTGCCCCAGCCAGCTGTGGTCCTGTTTTCTGTCTCCTGATGCTCCTGGGGACTGTTTCGCTCTCGGTAAGAGCATCTCCAAGGACGGCCCTCAAGCAATGAGGGAAGGAACGAAGTCATTGGATAAACACTTCATCTTTACCCTGTCACTTGGCAGTTCTGAAGTTCACCCAGTTGCCCAGAGGGTCTCCAGTGAGATTCAGCCCTGGACGCCCTCGGCGTAACTTCTCGTTAACCCACCATTTATATGATTGCCTGTTCTCCCTCCTAGTCACTCTCCCCTCGTCCTCCGCTGGTGCTGCTGAACGCAAACGCTCTGATCAATGACTTACGGTACCCACGTTATGCGTCTGCTTTGAGAAGAATCCAAAGTCAGACCCCATCCACAAACTGGTTTGCATTTCTGGATTCTTTATTTATGCCCGTGATTTTCTAGGTCTCTCGGGCATCAGGGCTGAACTCGCAAATACTTTTTTTTTTTTTTTTTTAAGCTTATTTATTTTGAGAGAGAGACACAGAGAAAGTGAGTGGGGCAGGGGCAGAGAGAGAGAGAATTCAAAGCAGGCTCCGTGCTGCCCATGTAAAGCCTGATGTGGGGCTCAAACTCACACACCGTGAGATCATGGCCTGAGTGGAAATCAAGAGTCATATGCTTAACCGGCTGAGCCACCCAGACGCCCCGATTCCTTTTTTATTCCTTTGCTCTCCGCCTTCCACCTCCCTGAGTCGTCCTGATTCATGCTTTGACATATCTTATGTCCATTTTTCCATTGTTCCCACCCTAGATCAAATCCTTATAACCTCCCACCTTGAGGAACCGCCCCCCCCCACCTCCACCTTACTCAGCCCATTCAATCTGCCAGGAATGCTCCTCAGGTTTGCCCTTGAGTGGCTCCTCTCTGCCATGCCTTGTGCGAGGTGTGTCCTTCAAGCTCCTCTGGGATGGTCTTCCCTGCCCCTCATCCCAAAGACGGTTCCTCTCTGTACTTCCTTTCACAACGTTATCCACTCCATTCACTTGATGTTGGCAGGCTGTGGTCTTTCAGCATCGGTTACTTACACGTGTGTGTGTCTCACTCCTCCAATTAATTTTAAGGACATTAGGGTCGAGAACTGCATCATATGCTTTTTTAAAAAAAATTTTATGTTCATTTATTTTCGGGGGGGGCGGAGAGAGAGAGAGACAGAGACAGAGACAGAGACAGAGTGAGCACCAGAGGGGGAGGGGCAGGGAGAGAGGGGGAGGGGCAGGGAGAGAGGGGACAGAGGACCCAAAGCGGGCTCCGTGCTAACAGCACAGAGCCCGATGTGGGGCTTGAACCCACGGATGGTGAGATCATGACCTGAGCCAAAGTCGAAGTCTTAATTGACTGGGCCACCCAGGCGCCCCTGTATCATATGCTTTTTTTAAAAAAAAAAAAATCCCCTTAATTGGGGCTCAGTCAACATTAGGCTGGTTTCATGTGACTGACAAGCTTACATCATTAACAAGGTAAATGCAGGTAAATCGTGCCCTGGCAGGTGGACGAACACTTATCCCCCACACATACTGAATAACCCCCAGAAGTCTCACCCACAAAGCTCTGCCCAAAAGTCTGACGTTACAGCAAGCTGACCAAGAGGGTAGAATTAATTAGGCTACACCGACATGCCAGCATCCGACTACAGTCAGTATTTTTGCTGGTTCATGGCCTCATGAGAGAAAGGATGGTGTTTGCCCTTGAAATACCATGAAGAATGAGAGTTGATGGCTTGGTGACCATTCATTCATTCACCCAACAAACATATATTGGGCACCAACCGAGCACCAGGTGTTAATGCAAACCGCTGGGGGAATAATTACAAAGCCTTTCCTTGCGGGCGAGACAGACAATAAATGAGTAAACAACCCAATTAAATTAAATAATTGCAGAATAATACAAAATAAATAAGGAAAGAAATACACAAGGATGGAAAGGCTGTAACAGAGGAAAAAGTGGGTCTGACTTGAAAAGGCTTCTCTAAGGACAGGTGATAAAATTGATCAAAACTAGAATTACATGTGCACAGAGACACCTACATCTCAGGCGGCAGTGTGAGCGACTAGGGTGGTCAGAGAAGGCTTCCTGGAGGAGGCGGCCTCAACTTTGGCTTTAAAAGCAGCCAGAGAAGTTTGCTGCATGGACGATGGGGAGGCAGAGGCTAGGAGGTGCTGGGGGCCGGGGAAGGGAGGCATGGCTACGCTCTCACACTAGCACGCTCTGTCAGAACCAGTGCCGTAGGGTCTCACGTCCGGGTGAAATGTGGCAGGCGGCTCTCCCCCGCGTCTCCCACTGATGGCAAAAAGCTGCTCAGCCAGAAACCCACATTCCTCCCCCCCCCCCCCCGGGGAGTAGAGTGGCTGCAGAAAGCCCCAGACACCCAGGCATGCCAGTACAAGGCGACAGAAGGCATGGGACGCAGTTAGACTACACCTTTTCCCTTTCATGGAACTAGCAAAACCAAACAGGCCCCTGAAAAGGGGGTATGGTTATGGGCAGGGGACACGCAGAGCTTGGGACTTGCACAGGGCTCCTCCTTGGGGTGAGCAGGAAGCCCAACCCAGATTTTGCAAGAAGCTTTGTAATGCAAATACTAAGACAGGGGTCCAGGCATTCACCTGAGATGCCCTCTCTTCTCTCTCTCTCTCTCTCTCTCTCTCTCTCTCTCTCTCTCTCGGGTCATTTCTTCCATTCCAGGGAGCAGGTCAGATGGGTGGGAGACTTGAGTGAGCAGTTCTGGGAAAATACCTCTGCCCCACCCCACTCCTCCTACCCCCCAGCAAGGAGGAGCCACACGGGCGCTCCCCTTGGAACACTGAGGCTTTGTTTGCTAGAGGTTCTGAAATCAGCCTCCTCACTTACCTCATCCCACACTGAAAGTTCTGTCCCCTCCTTCTGCTTCGCTGAGGAGGGGGGAAGAGAGAGGCAGGAAGGAGGGGTAGCTAATAATGGCTGGCACGCGTCTCTAAGCCTGCTGCCCCACTGCAACCTTTACCGTCCTTCCTCCCCACGGAGATGAGCAAAGCGGCTTCGAGAGGGCCGAAGAACGTGACCAAGGTCATGGGGTGGGTAGGTGCCCGAGCAGGCTTTGAACACCAGTTATTCTGTACAACCTGTTGATTTTCCCTGCCCCCGCCTCTGCATGCCAGAAATCAGACCACCTGCAGGGATGGCTGTCCAGTGAAGAAATATCAGGTGGAAGGAAGGAAGAGGCTCGATTCAAGTTCTGGCTCAGCCCTTAATTAACAGAGTCTGGGTGTCCTGCGGGAAAATGAGGGGTCGGCTTTCTGTACAAGTGGCCGAAGAGGCCATAAGCCATCAGGCTTTCTCACAGGCTTCATAGAAAAGGCCCAGGCGAGGAGACAGAATAACAAACCGTCACGTTTTCATTCATTTACTCAATGAAGTATTTATGGAGAGGCTCCCAAGTCAATCCGGACGTGGAAGGCACATTCCTAACAAATGTGTTCGCTGCTTCATTTTACATACGTAGAAAATGAGGCCCAGAGAAGGTAAGCAACTGATCAAGCTCACACAGCAAGACAGCTGCAGATGAGGAAACGGGCACTCAGAGACAGAGTGACCTTCCCACCGTCACATGGATCATGAGAGTCAGAGCCAGGCCCTGAAGAGCGGGGAGGGGCTCATTCTATGGTTTCACCACCTTAAGCCAAGTTAGAAGCTCAACACTGTCAACGGCAGTATTTTCACACGGAGAGTATAACTCTTTAATAATTACTTTATCTGGCAAATTGACCTTTAACCTACCTGTTTTCAAAAATCATCTGAAAAATAGGCTATCTAAGTAGACCTACAAGAAGAGATTGAATTAGTAATTAAAAGAAAAAACCTCACACAAAGTAAAGCCCGGGGCCAGATGGCTTCATGGATGAAAGCTACCACACTTTAAAATCTTCACAAACATTTAATCCTTCACGAGCTCTTCCAAAAAACAGAACAGAAAGGATCACTTCCCAATTTATTCTATGAAGCTAGTATTACCCTGATTCCCGGTAACACCCAGTATTACCTTGTTACTAAGACAAAACAATAAAGAGAAATTACAGACCAATATCCCTTGTGAATATACCTGCAAAGATCCTTAACAACATACTAGCAAACCATATTTAGCAACATATAAAAAAGATCATACACCATGACCAAGTGGGATTTTACCCCAGGAATGCAAAGTTGATTTAACACAAGGAAATCCATCAATGCAATTCACTATATGAATTGAAAAAAAAAGAAAAGAGAAGAAAAGCTACCTGATCATCTCAGTTGACACAGAAAAAGCATCTGACAGAATCCAAAACCTTTTCCCAATAAAACACTCAGACTAGGAACAAAAGGGACTTCCTCAGCCTAATCAAGGCCATCTATGAAAAACCCACAGCGAACCGTGGTGGTGAAAGATGGGATGTGTTCTGGTCAGGAACAAGCCAAGGATGTCTACTCTCATTACTTCTCCTCAACATGGTACTGGGGTTTGTAGCCCACAGCAACTAGGGAAGAAAATAAAGGTATCGAGACTGGAAAGGAAGTGGTAAAACTTTGTCTAGTTAAAGCTGACATGATAATAACAAGTGTTGGTGAGGATATGGAGAAACTGGAACGCTTAGACACTGCTGGTGGGAAGGTAAAATGGAGCCGTCACTTTGGAAACCAGTCCAGCAATCTTCAAATGATTACAATATTGTTACTATATGACCCTGCGAATCCACTGCTAGGTCTCTGCCCAAGAGAAGTGAAAACATATGTCCACACACAAAAAAACTTGTACACAAACACTCATAGCAACATTAGTCATAATGGCAAAAAGTGGCAACGATCCAAACATCCATCAGCGGATGAATGGATGAATGTGATACATTTATACAATGGAATATTATTCAGCAATGAAAAGGGATGAAGGGTTGATACATGCTACAACATAAAGGAACATTGAAAATATGCTAAGAGGGGCACCTGGGTGGCTCAGTCAGCTGAGCGTCCAACTTTGGCTCAGGTCATGATCGCACACTCCATGGGTTCAAAGCCCCGCATCGGGCTCTGTGCTGACAGCTCACAGCCTGGAGCCTGCTTCAGATTCTGCGTCTCCCTCTCTCTCTGTCTCTCCCCCACTTGCGCTCTGTCTCTCAAAACAAATTAACATTAAACATTTTTTTAATAAAAAAAGAGAAACAGAAAAGAAAAAAGGAAAATATGCTAAGAAATCAGATGCAAAGGCTACTCATTGCATGACCCCATTTGTATGAAATGTCCAGAACAGGCAAATTCATAGAGATGGAAAGTAGGCTGGTGATGGCCAGGGGCTGGGGGAGACTCGGAACCAAGGGGAGAAGGGAAATACAAGCCCTCCCTGTGGAACGAGACACCTGCCTGAGTGAGGGCCCGACTGCATGCTGGCATTCTATGTGAACCTTGCAAATGAAGGCACACTTGGAAAACACTGCAATTTCAGTGTCACCTAAAGTGGCAATGGAATAAAGCCAGTATCACTGCAAATATTCGAAACAGTTGGAAAACATATTTAATGGCAAATTGGGAGACCTAGAAATTTCTAACACAAGCCAGGAACTGAGAAGTCACAGTCTGCCCTCCATCCCTAGCCATCTGGGTCCCTGTTGCGGTGCACTTCCAAATATGCACTTGATTTCCCATTAATCACATATTACAGTTCTAGTCTACCATGTGACATTTGGCCAGGTGTTCAAAGCTCACCTGTACAATGAGGGGGTGGGGCAACATTCTTTCCTGATCTAAAATGACCAGCATGTAGCCTCAATTTCCAGGAACACCTTGCAACCCTTCAGTGACCAACCTCAGGATGAAGGTGATGCTGGGGCTGGGAGAACCTGGGTCCCTGATGACATCACTGAACCACCGGATTGACTAGTCCTGGAGCCCATCCTACCTCTGGACTTGCTGCTATGTGATGTCGAACATGTCCTCACTGTCTACACTTATAGGTTACATCAGGATTTGTGTCACAGAAGGCATCCTTGACTGATGACCAGTCACGTTGATGGCACCAGGCTGAAGTCTTGAACACATAGCCCCCTCTGGTAGTGACTCTGCTGTGTTATCTTCAAGAAGCCACTCAGCCTTTCTGGACCTGTTTGTACCATCTCAAACGCGGGGGCCATTTTCCCCACCCCTCCTTATTTTGCAAGATGACTCTGAGAACCAGTGAGATATAAAGGGTGTGTAGAAACCTGAGCGGTGCTGGGATTTATGGATCACGGTTTCTTCTGTCTTCCAACTTGAACTCTCAAGAGGCTTTGCAACATCATTTTACAAACATGACATCATTCAAGCGTCGTGTCAACACTCTGAGGTGACAGTACCGTTATTCCCATTTTTCTTGATGAGCGAACAAGGTCAGGAATGTTGAGTGACCTGCCCAAGGTCACATACACCGAGGCTTGTACCTGTGTGATCTCATTTATGATCCATTATCACACAACCTCAGTCACCGCCCTATCAAATAACTAAGGTGCATCCATCGGCAACCAGAAAATAACGAGTTGTTCCTATGTTGACATTGCCAATTACCTGATTGATTTATTCGCTTAACTGATAGCTTCTGTCTATTAAATTGTGAATACGTCAAATGGTGTGTGTGGAGCCTCGTAAATGAAGTTGATTACTTGGCTTCTGGAAATAATTGCTGTTCGACCATGTGTACGGTGAACACTAATTTGCCTGGTAGTCCTCCCTTCCTTGAGAGAACGACCGCTCTCCCTACCATATGAAGAAAGCAGATCTGCAAAGAGAAGGAAGACAGCTAACGTGCAGAGAAAAGCAGTTGCACGCATGTTCTGAAGACAGACTGTATTCCTTCCAACCTGTCTTTGGATATTCCATTCTTTCATTTGGGTTTATTTATTTATTTTTTTTTTTTTGCCCCAAACCCTTCCAAGAAATTCCTCTTTGGGCCCATGCTAGTTCCATCTGGGTGTCTATCGCTTGCAATGAAAAAGTCTATGAACTCCCGAACCATGTGCAAAGAGATTGTGACAAGAGAGCCGCCACCGAGGCAGGAAAGCAAACACCGCGTGAAGGGCACACATGCGTTTTCAAACAGACTGATACTTAGAGGCTATCTTCTACTGGAAATTCGCCAAGTTTTGGAAGAAGTTTTGATAAACTTGAGCAAAAAGCAAATGTTCCTGCTCAGAATTCCTTTCTGCTTAGGAAATGCTGGCTCCATTATAGGTGGCTCACGGCTTTGACTTCAAATAGCAACTCATCTTAGCGTCAAGAAGGAGCTTTGAAGCTTCCTGGGGAAGTCGGTGGCAGACAGTATGACAGAGAAGAATCTGGAAATGTTAAAAAGCAGGTGATCAAGAGCTGATCCCATGATGGACGGATCCTAGAAAATTTGCCAATCATTTCAGCTGACAGAGCTTTCCTCAGTTGTAATGATTATTTGTCCATTTCTTAGAAGGTCTCTCTTGATTAGGAGTATCATCCACAAGAAAGAGATAGGATATGTTCTGTGTGTCCCTGACTCCAGTTTTTGTATTATTCAGGGTCCTCGTAGGATACAGATGGCCCTTCCCAATTGCAGGGCTGAAGAGAGTTGAAGGCAGGGACTATGCACAAGGGGACGGATAAGGTTCGGGGAAACCAACGAGGGAGAGTGCAGGGCCTCAGCCCCTGCCAGCAATGAGGCTTGACCCCCTCCCTCTCCCCACTAAGCCAGAGGGGACAAGGGGAGCAATTGTTTCCAGAATCTAGAGAAGGCAGCAACACAGGGAGACCCACGTGCCAAGAACTATGGCTACTTTCCATCCCTCGCCGTTGTTCCACTGGCTGAACCCAGCTGGAATCCAGAGGCCAAGAGAGCCTGCCGATGCAATCCAGATAGGGTAGCTCCTGGGGCAGGGTGGGGAGAGGACCGGGACAGGCCAAGGGAAGAGATCCAGTCCTGTGTTCCAAGAATGCTCCCCCCGTCACGGAAGCATTAACTGGCCAGCTAGCGAGAGATCGCAGTCGTGACTTTCCGTTCAAGCCCCAGAACTCTCTTTCCAACTGGTTATCAGGCGCCTGCTCCTTGGTGCCCTGCTGGCCTCTCACACCCAACACACACGAACCACACTGTTCATCTCACTGCTCAGTTCTGATCCTTCGCCGGGCCTCCCGATTGGTTACGTTTCTCCAGCTCGGCCCTCCCGGCCACCCAGGCAAAAAGCTCAGTGCCCCTCCACGCTGCTGTCTCCATAGTTCCTAACCCCCACCATCTTATGGTTCGCTGTCTTGCCCATTCTTTCTTTTCTCATTTGCTTCTATCTCAGAGGAGCCCCTTCTAACTGGTTTCCACATTGCTAATGTCTTCCCTTTTGTATGTATTTCACACACCGTAGCCTCATTCATTAAAACCCAACGCAGATCTGGATTTATCTGCCCATGACTTAACCAGCCCAGCCCCTCCTTGTCCCCCAAATAAGCTCCAAGTCCCACCTGCCTCAATATCTCTGGTAAAACTTTTCTTTTTCCTGGAGGAGGGGCCACCCTCCATTTTTACCTCCTAGAGTCTAGCCTCCCTTCATGCTACTGAAGATTTTGATCTTTCCCTCCTCTAGTCTCCTGGGATAGTTTGTTTGTACCCCTCGTAGGGAACATATCCCATCCAACTCTATATAACCCTAATCCACAGACATGCGTTCTTTCCTCTTTTTCTTACCACTTTGTAAACTTGAGGCAAGAATCATGCCCCACTCATTTCTACAGTTGCTCCTAGTACCTAGCCAAGTGGCTGGTTTATTATACATATTTAATACCCGCACATGGAATGAATGGATATGACTACCACTTGGGAGATTTTCCAAGGGCCACAGAGGCAATATATTTCTTGGTCTGTCTCTCGGTCTCCACAATAATACGAACCTAGTACAGCCCTAATGAGCCCCACGTTGATTGTGGCGCATATGACTAATCCCATAATATACTTGAACTGCTTTATGAAAGCACTTTTCAAACAGCTTTATAGCATAGCCAGGCACACAAGGTTGGGAATAGATATCTAGAGATTTATGGGATCATTAAATGAACTGGAAGACAATGGGCATTGTGTTCATCTACATACTGAGAGGGAGACCCAGGGCGCCTAAACCTTCCCCATGGTAAAAATCAGCCCTCAGGCTCCGCGTCATCTACAACGCGCCAAAAAGTACCCCGCAAGGTTTGGATGAGCCAGTGGGAAGACTCGGGAAGCCTTGGGTCCACGACGGTGGGTGTAGGTGGGAGGAGGATGGGGGGAGGGAGGAGGAGAGAAGAGAGGAATTGTCAAAAGTGCAGTGATTTAGTGTCTGTCTCTTTCTCCCTCCCTCCCTCCCTCCCTCCCTCCCATCCCCTGCCTCCTGCACAAGGAACTATTGAGAAGGGACAGAACAAACGCTCCCTTATGCAGCTCTCACAGCGTCTCTGGGTTTGTCCGAGCCAGCTGCCTGTAGCACGCTATGGTTACTCATTACCCGGGTTCCCAGGCAGGAAAAGGAGCAAACTTAATAGACCCGAACTAACCCTCCGCTCAAATACTCCAGCCGTAAATAAATAAATAAGTCAGGTGTACCAGGACTCGGGGAGGGGGTTGGGGGAACGGGTGGCCGTGCAAGTGGACGGATGGGAAAAACACAGGAGTTTCTAAAAGGGGAGGGGGAAGGGGAGGAGGAGGAGGAGGAGGAGGAGGAGGAGGAAGGCAAACCCCCTTTGGAGAAAAGGACAGAGGGGTGCTTGTGCTGGCGGCTTGTCCTTGCCTGCAGAGCAGCCTCGGGTCTCCGTTGGCCACTCGCAGACCTTGCAGAGAATGAGGACTTTGAGGGAAGAGAAAAGAAAGCCCCATTTCGCCTAGCTGCCATGCCCACTCCCGGCTCGCTTTTGCTGGTGGCAAAAGGCCGTGCGAGGTAGGGCACGAGTTTTGCTTTCCTCCCGACTCGCGATTCAAAGGCTTCGTCCTCTGCCTTCACGACGCCCACTGGACGGATGGGGAGGGCAGGGATGGATAGAGAGGGAGAAGGGACAAGAGGCAGGGCGACTGTTGGCCTGAAGACAGTCATACCCCCTAATTCAAAGGTACCAATAGCACCGGCTCTCGATGGAGACATTCTCTCCCTCCTTGCCCTGGGAGCACTGGGCACGTCTAAGACATTTTTCGTTCTCACCCTTCCACATAGAACAGCCTCCCACGAGACAGAACGATCCAGCCTCAGACCTCACGACACTGAGAAAGCCTACTGCAAATCGACATCTCAGAACCCAGGCCCCAGCCGAGGCCACCTCCAACTCTGTGGATGGCGTCAGTCAGTCAGCCCAGCAGCCCATCACAGCTCCATCAATCCACGGCGAATGAGGGAGCAAACTCCTAGAACTCTCCTTTGGACTAACTCTGGGAACGGAACTACAGAGCAAACACGACCCCCGCCAAGGAGGAGAGGAGGTGCATCCATCACACCAGCATCCCTCAGTCACTGCCTGATCGGTTAACAGAGCGGTCAAGTCATTTCAGGACCAATGGGCTGTGGCCACCTGTCCCCTTGTCTCAGTCTCTGCCAACCATGGCACGCTGGGGGCTTGTGAGGCTGCGTTTAGGTCCCCACCGAATTTGTCCTCACCGAATTTGTTGCTCCCGAGCCAAATAATCTCACACGTGACCCTCACCCTCACTGGGCCTCAATTTAATAAAGTCAGCGTGGGCAGGGATGGTCCCCAGTTCCCACCTCAAGACCAATGCAAAGTTTAATGAGCTCTTTCTGGAGTTTGAAGGGCTCCCAGCAGACCTCCTACAAAGATGAAGCGCGACCCGATTACTGTGGCCAAGTGTGCAGTAAGTGTGGACAACTTCAAGGGCCAGTATGAGATCTGTTTTCCAGTGTGGCTGTGGCAACCATGTGCTGGTGGTCTAGCACAGCCCTCAGCACGTTCCAGGGACACCATCCGCCCCAGCTGCCCCGGGGGCTGACAACCGGCTGCTGTGGGTCCAACGATTCTGTTGCCCTCACACCAGCTCCTCGAAGGTGTGTGTGGGTGGGCGGGGGGGGGGGGGGCAGGTGATGTGTCTATGTGATGTGGGTGCACGCATGTGCTATGCACGAGCATGTGTGTGTCGTATATGTGCGTGTGGCCTATGCAGGTATGTGATGACCGTATGTATGGCCACAGGTGATAAATGTCAGAACAAGAGGACCAAGGAAGACTCCAGAGATAAGACTGTCCTGAAACATCTCTGATGGGCACCTTTGGGGATGCAGGATACCTGGAGCCTAGAAGCTGCAAGAAAAGGCTCGTCAGTACCTGTCGGTTCCTTCCATTCGTGTCTCTGCTGCTTTGGAGCTACAAGAACTCCAAGGTGTTTTAACATCAGCCAGACTCCACTTCCTCATCTCTATAAAGGGACAGTAAAATTACGTACCCTGTGGGTTACAGGAATTAGTGACTATGTGTCAACTACCTAGTGCTGGGCTCGAAGCAAGCACTCAAGAGAGGCCAAGTGTTCTGATTATCACTGCTTCCGGAGGAAAGTTCTTCCTGGAGTCTAACCTGTTGCTGCCTACTCCCGTCCCTGCTTCTTAGGGAAAGCCAGTCCCCCTGGGCTGATCGCCATGTCTGCCTGACAGAGTCCTCTCTCGACTCTAGCTGCCTCTTGGTGGAGACGCCCGACGTCCACGTAGCAGCTGGCGCATCTGGTCCACCTAGCCCAGACACGAAGGACCAAGGTAAACTGATAACCAACCTCCACCTCGAGGGCCCCCAAACCTTCCCTAACGGTCCATCAGACTGCCAAGAAAGCCTCGCCAGGGGCTTACCCCCTTATCCCCACAGCTGGGGCCTAGATCCCTCAGATGCCTGAGGATGACTTATTACCACCATAAAGCAATGACCGGCCACTGTCACCAGTCAATCAGCCCCGCCTTCCCTTCACAACCGGTTTGTCAAAGCCGCCCCTCCCTTCCCGCTGTTAGCTCTCCGCTTGCTTATCTGCTGCTGGAGACAGAAGTCTCTGGTTTAATTGTGGCAAATTAATTATTGAACTCCACGGCCTGCTTCTCCCCAGGCACAAGACAATCACTCCCATTCAAGGCCAAAGTGGAATCCACAGCCATCCCAGACCGGCTGGGGGAGCACATTCAGCCCCAGCCCCAGAGGGGGCTCGAAGCAGCTGCGCGAAACCCTTCCTCCTCCATGAAACCCCTCCCAACCCTTCTGCTGACACACCTCCGTGCAAGGCTTTGCAACAAGGGCATCAGGCTCTTGCTTTGCAAATCAATAAATGACGTTCCCCTGTAACTCACCAGTTTATTTCCGCAGATCCGTATAAGCCCGAGTCTGGTTCAGAGCAGACGCTTAATCCGCGCTAATGAATGAACACAGACGAGTACCCTCTCCAACTCCATCTCATTTCCCGTAGGAGAGTTGATATATACAAACTAACACACATAACTCATGGCGTGTACCTGACAGGCACTTTCTATGGCACTTCTTCCTCATAATTCTGGGGTATTTACTGTGGCCACCAATGTCCATTCACCGATGAGGAGACTAGTGCATAAAGAGGTTGTCTGTCACTTGCCCAAGACCCCGGTGCGTGGCAAACTGAGGTTCAAACCCAGAGTCTACACATCATATCCTGCCGCTTCCTGTGTGGGTGTTGTTACTCTTTTGCAATAGTCACAGGAACACCTGGAATCCACCACCCAGCTTAATGAAGATCTAAGACCACCGACATTCTTTGGGTAGACCTTCCTCCTCTTCCCGGACAAATACCCCAAATTCCGTTTATCATTCCCTTTATTTCCATTGTGGTTTTCACACACATGCTGCTTAGTTGTGTGGTTGAACCTCATTAAAATGTTTTTTTTTTATAATGTTGTTCATTTATTTTTCAGAGAGAGAGAGACAGACAGAGCACGAGTGGGTGAGGGGCAGAGAGAGAGGGAGACACAGAATCTAAAGCCGGCTCCAGGCTCTGAGCCATCAGCACAGAGCCTGACGCGGGGCTAGATCGTGACCTGAGGTCGGACGCTTAACCGACTGAGCCACCCAGGTACCCCAAAATGGTTATTATGTGACATGCAGTCTGCTGCTTCCCTACCCTGAAGTCCAGATTTTCTGCGATGTTCTTCTCCGCTCCTCAACTTTTTATGCCTCTCTCTGCTGTAGCACTCCTGGGTATAATCTATGCTGTCTTGATGTATATTTAAGTCTATATTGATTGTTTGCAAAGCTTTACAGAGTTTGTAAAAAGAGTTCCTCAACCATCATTTCTTTTTGGCATGTGACCCTCACCCCCTTCTCTTTCTAACAATGTGGAAGGCCCTCTACAATGAGGACCATAAGATAAAAGGGGACCCGGGCTGCACACAGGGTTCCTGGGTGCTTCGGGCAGGCTGGGGATGTCCCTGGGCACCCAGGGCAATATTTCTGGGACGTAAGATGACAGCACAGGATTGTAATGTGTTAAAGACTGGGCTTTGGAGCCAGCCTCACTTCGGTTGAATCTCCCCATGTTAACATAAGTTCAATACCAATAGCATGACAAATGATGGAACACTACTGTCTTACAATGAGACGCATTGAATACAACATTCACAGGCCTGCTGGTTGACTGGGGTTCTGCCAGCGTGGGATGGACCCAACGGGGCAACGTGACTTGAGGTTGCCTGCTGGCTGAGCTTGGATCCCAGGCTGTGGGTGGACAGTCATCTATTCCAACTCGGTGGCTTAAAACAAAGATTTCTTTCTTTCTGATGGTTCTTTAAGCTGGCCGGGCAGATCTGCTGATCTTGCCTGGGCTCATTCGTGTGGCTAGGGTCCGAGGTGGTCTCACTTCTGTGTCCAGCAATTGGTGCTGGCGATCCTTTGGGGATCACTGGTTCTCTTTCATGTGGCCTCTCGCTCCTCAGGAATCTAGAAGGATGTCTTCACAACATGGTGGGCTCGGGGGTCCAGGAGAGTGACAGTCCAGTATGCAAGGTCTCTTAAGGGCTCTGGAAGCCCCACATATCACTTTGGCCACCTTCTGGTCAAAGCAAGTCACAAGGTGCCCAGCCCAGGTTCAAGGCAGTGGAGGGCAACAGAAATAGGTCCCCCTCCTGAAGACATAAACAGCAACCTCCTAGTACAAAGGCGCACGGATTCAGGTTGGCATGATTTGTCTGATGGGGCAAGGCAGAGAGTTAATTATCGACACGATCTACCACAGTTGGGTTCAGATCCACTCCACTTGTGCTCCTCTAGATCCAAGACTCAAGGGCTAGTAGAGATCTGGGACATGCTCTTCTTGAGATAGACCACAGGAAACCAAACTAAGCCAAACCCTAAAGCCTCTGCTCCTGGTGGGACCACTAACATTCCATCGGCCAAAGAAGTGATATGGCCAAGGCCAACAGCCATGATGCAGGATCAGTGGGAAGGGGTGGGGGAGTATATACAAACAAAACAATAATCCAAGCTATGACAGGCCCTCTGCAACCCACCATATTTAGTTCTTGCCTGAAAAACAGGGGGTAACTTCCCCTTAGAGCATTGTTTCAGGCAGAGTGACTAACTCATCCTGGTTTGCCTGGGACTTTCCTGGTTTGAACACAGACAGTCCCACATCCCAGGACATCGCTCAGTCCTGTAGGATGTGTTTGGGGGACTAACAACCTCAACAACCCTCTTGATCCTCCCAACAACCCCCAACTAGGTACTAGGATGATGGTGACTATGCACACTCCTCCAAAGCGAAAAGCAACTTTTCAGCAGCTACACGCACAGCCAGTGTGAGAAACTCTCCCCAGCAACAGTCTCCAACTGCCCCACTTCTCCCACACCCACTATCTCCTAAGCCCATCTCTCCTGAGGTCCTCGCTCCCTGGGGTCTTTATAAAAGGCCCTCTGGAAGAGCATGGGTGCTTTGTAAAGAGAGGAACAGAGGTCCAGAGAGGTTAAAGGGGGCACCTGCTGGTGACGAACGTGGGGTGGGGTTCTCAGGCCAGGGGGGAGCAGAGAGTGGACACAGGAAAGAGTGGGGAGCTAACCTATGGAAACAGAGAAGCTAGCCTCTAACTAGGCAGAGTCCCCAAGAGGCAGGAAAGAGGATACCCAGCACAGCTTGGCATGGCCAGCTCATTGGCCAGGCTTGGCTGGGAATGGCTGAACCTTGGTGCTGAGCCTCCCTCGCTTCCATAACTTCAGACGTTCAGTAAAGGGCTCTGTGCTGACCCACTAGAGCCAGATTCCAGTCCTGCCCTCTCTCTGGCTGACCTGCTGTGTGGCCTGCAGCAAGCTGTCCTAACCTCTCTGGGCCTCGACTTCTGTTTATGAATCAGCTTCCTGACTTGGGGAATCAGGGGAAAGGTGAACGAGGCAGGTGCCTAGAGCCAGGAGGCACCATAACAGATTATCCAATCGCCACCTTGCAGGTTGAGCCTCCAAAAGAGATGATATTTCCTGTTTTTTTTTCTTCCAGAAACAATACAAAGGAGGCATATTGTAATGGGAGAGCACGGAGTTTGGAATCACAACACCAAGTCCTGGTTGTGTGTGCCATTTAAAAGGCCCCCGTCTGCTTGAAGCTGTCAATCACAATTCTTGCCCTGGGTCTTAGTCAGCTCAGGCTGCTGTAACAAAACACCACGGACAGAATGGCTTGAACAACAGACATTTTTTTCTCAGGGTTCTGGAGGCTGGAGGTCCGAGATCAGGGGGCCAGTGTGGTCGGGTTCTGGTGAGAGCAGATGGCCGCCTTCTCCCTGGGTCATCACATGGCAGAGAGAGGGCGAGTTCCCTCTTTCCTCTTCTTATAAGGCCACCAATCTTACTGGATTAAGACAGTGCCTTAGTTACCTCCCTGAAAGCCCTATCTCCGGATACAGTCACATTGGGGGTTAGGGCTTCAACACATGACTTTTAGGGACACAATTCAGTCACAGCTCCTTGTGCTTCTCTCCTTTGCTGGGTCCAATAAGACAGGCACGCGACCCACTCGCTGGAAGTCAACTGGCAGGCGGGGTGCGGGGCCTTGCTGGCACATCACATAAGTGGGGAGGAAATCGACTGGGACCAAACTGAAAGGGTTACGGGAAATGACACCAAAAAAGCACTCGTGACTCGCCGCGTTTTCTCAGGGAGTCCCAGCTCCCGAGGCCTGGGATCGCCACCCCTGAACCCCTGTCCCGGACCCTTCCGAGGGCATCCAGAGGACAAACACCTTCTGATTGGAATGTTTTCCAAATACTCAACATCTGCAAGGGCCTGTAACAAAGGCCCCCTTTGTGTAGCCGGGAAATGGGCTGGCAATAAAACCGGGCCAGACCCCACAGCGCTGGGAACGGCAGGGGCGCAGAGTGGGCGAGGAAGGTGGACGGTTGGGGGCAGGGCCCCGGGGCTGCGAGGAAGCCCTGGGTGAGCATGAGGTCAGCAAGGAGGGGCGCGGGGGGCATCAGACAACACATAAGAGGCGGTGTTTGCCTAGTGCGTCCCATGCTGGGTGCTGTTCTGAGAGCTTTGCCTTTGGTGCCTTATGCTGATAAAAGAAGCTTTTTAAATTTTTTTTAACGTTTATTTATTATTTTTGAGAGACAGAGAGACAGAGCATGAGTGAGGGAGGGGCAGAGAGAGAGGGAGACACAGAATCCGAAGCAGGCCCCAGGCTCTGAGCTGTCAGCACAGAGCCCGATGCGGGGCTCGAACTCACGAACCGTGAGATCGTGACCTGAGCCAGTTGGATGTTCAACTGACTGAGTCACCCAGGCGCCCCTAAAGGAAAGTTTAACAGCGGGTCACAGAGAGGGAACTGGATGTATCTGAGAGGAGGTGTGCTATGGGATGGAGAGATTAGATAGAGTAGAAGGGCAGCGGAGAGATGTAGGAATTCACACGGCATCACGGGAACGCTCTTCAGGTCCGGGGAACGCCAAGGCAGAGGAAGAATCACCGTTGGAATGCTAAAAGGTGACAGTGGCCAACTCCGTTTCTAACCAGCTTTCTCCCCCCACTTCCTTGGAGGCGTGTGCTCGGAAAGCAGGAAGCTCCTATCCCTCTGTTCCAGCAGGTGGCTGTGCAGACGTGTCTGTAGGCCCACAGGGGCTGACAGGATCCTGTGATAACAGAACCCTGCGGCTCATCCCTCCCATCGCGCGGCCACCCTGCGCGCTCTGTCCCCGGTCCCCGTGTGCCTGCGGCTCCGAGGAGGTCCAAACAAACTCCCGGAGCCCCCTCTGCGGAAAGTTCCTCAAAGACTGAAGGCCAGTTAGGCCCAAATCCCTGTCCAAAAGCCAGGAACACAGAGCTGCCTCCCGCTTCTTGCAAAAAGCGTCTGAAAATCAATTCAGGCCGTGCTTCCAGAAGCTCACAATCATGGGACTAGAATGAAGCTCATGGGAAGTGGATGGACCACCCTGGGTGGGGGAGCGTAGTAGACATATAGATTCCCAGGCCCTGTTCCAGACAATCCCATGAGCAAGGAGAGGGGAGGGAGAGGGTGGTGGCACACAAGAATCTGGGAATCTGCATTTGGTAAATTCTGTGCATGATTTTTGTTTTTTGAGTTTTTTTTAAAGTTTATTTTTATTTATTTTGAGAGAGAGAGAAAGAGAGAGAAGAGCTGGGGAGGGGCGGAGAGAGAGGGAGAGAGAATCCCAAGCAGGCTCCATGTTGTCAGCATAGAGCCCAATGTGGGGCTCGAACTCACAAGCCATGAGATCGTGACCTGAACTGAAACCAGGAGTCGGACGCTTAACCGACGGAGCCACCCAGGCGCCCTTCTGTGGGTGATTTTTAAATGTACATTCGAGTGTGAGAAGTGTTGGTCCAAATCGTGACCCAGCTTCCAGGAGAGCAGCAGGTACTAACCAAAGGCACACGGCCCCTCATTCGATTCTTAGACACATCTAGGGCGGCACATTTCTCAGCATTCACAAAGTCCTTTCCAACTTTCACACTTTATATCTACCCTTACCTTTGTAAGCCTCCTTCCTGTGCACTTGTGTTGAGCACCAACGACACAGAGGGCAAGTTCACTGCATGTTATCTTAGTTAACATTCAAGGCACTGCTTTGAGCTACATACAGGATGGAGGCTGTTAGAGAAAGAGGAGAAAACAAGAGGGAAGGAAGTCGTAGGAAAGGGGGACCACAGGGAGGAGAGGAGATGGTCCATAGGCACCTGGCTCTGGGGAAGCAATAAGGTGACTCCTTGGCATGTCCTGGTCATTTCTTTACAGCCAGAGCATAGGCAGTCACCAAAACTCAGAACTTTCCAAATACGGAAAAACAAAACCCTACTCTTGTTTTACTAGACTTCCTTGCAGCTAGGATTGGCCATTTTACCTATTTCTGACAAGGAGATGTTACAGGAAGCCTGTTTCTAGGGAATCTTTGGCTTTCCTAACAAAAGGGAAGGAGGCTGCAGGTGCAGACCTCCCTTCTCCTTCCAGCCTTGGATTGGTGTATCTGATTCCATGTGCAGCCGCAGCAAATGACCACCAACTCGGCAGCTTAATACAACAGACACTTATTCTCTCATGGTCTGGAGGCCAGAAGCTCAAATTCAGGGTGTCAGCTTCTCTTCTAAAAGCTCCAGGGCAGAACCCTTCCCTACCAATTCCAGTTTCTGGTGGCTCCTGACATTCCCCTGGCTTGTGGCCATATCACTCCAATTTCTGCCTCTGGCTTCATGCAGCCTGATTCTGTCTTCATGTGCTCCTTTCTGCCACTCATTGGATTTGGGTCCCACTCTCATCCAATATAATCTCATCCTGATCCTTGCCTTAGCTATAACTGCAAAAGACCCCAAACGGTCACATTCTAGGGTTCTGGGTAGACATGAATTTTGGGCGAATGCTGTTCAACCTACAGATGGGGATGTGATTCATGGAGCTGCAGCAGCCATTTTGTGACACTGATGGGCAGACATGAGGACAAGAACAAAAACTAGCTGAGAAGGGCAGTGCAGAAAACCTGAAGGCTACATGTTAAGATGCGATTCTGAGAGCAGAGCCATGAGCTGTCAGGTCTAGAAAGAGTCAAAACAATAAAGGCAGAGTGGGTCAGAGTGGGGAACATTTGCTGTGGAGTCACACAGACCTGAGCTTAAATTCCAGACCCCGGTCACTTTCAGGAGGGACACCCAGGGAGCTTATCTTGTATCTCTAAACTTTACCCAACCTCTCTGAAAGCTTGATTTGAGGACTCCACAAGATAATGCATGAATCCCCAGTAAGGACTCTAATTCTCTCGCGCCCTGTTTTTCCCCTCAGAATGGCAACTCTGTCTTATGTTTATATCTCCAGTGTGTGGCATATCCTACACCATTAATTACTAGCCATGAGCCCCAAACGACCAACCCAACACTGGCTGTGTCGGTGGCTGCTCTTAACATCTCTGGGTTTCAGTTCCTACCAGTGACGTGTAGAGATCTGTCGCACCGGGTTACTGGCGTTTGGTACTGGGATAAGGCCAAAAAAGAGCAGAAAGACTTCCAGTAAAACATGGTAGGCTGAGCATGTGTGATTCCTTCCCCTCCTTCCTGAAACCACTGGAATGATAGCAATGGTATTTACAAGGAAAAAAAAAAAGTCAGAAAAACAAAGAGAACAGGAGAGGAGAGGACATAAGAGAATTCTGAAAGTCAAAAAAGGATTCAATGGCGTGAAGAAAACTGAAGCCCAGCTGTCTGCAGAGGAGGAGGCCACACGAGGCAGCCAACCTGCACCCTGGCACACCAGAACAGCACAGGAGTTGGAAACACTAGTTACCGCCAAAGGCAGGGTGTGGCGTGGGCAGAGAACGGCACGTTCCCTGGACGTCTGTGAATGGGTGTTAGTGCCCCCAGATCCCTGGCATACGCCCACCCTGTGCAGCCGGCCAACTTCCCCCTCTACCCCATGGGAGACTGGCAATTCAGTTTCCGGAGAAACTGACCCAGAGGGTCCAGACGTGGGCACTGCAGAAGCAGGGGCAAAGCAGGAAGCCGAGGGAGGGATAACAAAAGGTGCCTATGTGCCCCTCCACCTAGCACCGTGAACGTTAGTGACCAATTTACGACCCCCTTGACAAGACACGTCCAGATTCCGCTACGGTAACACGGATCACCCCAAGAGAAAAGACAGTGGTAACTCAGGTTCCACAGTGCAAGGTCTAGTCTCTGCCCAAACACCCACCAGTGGAGTCGACCAGCCGTCTGGTCCCAGCCATCTCCACTCCTGCGTACAGAGCTTTCAATGAGGCATCACCAGACATTGGGGGCAAGTCCCAAATAGGACAGAGACCCAAACAACAAAATGGGGTAGGGGAAGAGGAAAGAAACCCAGGGGAAACCAAGGCAGGGACTAGAAGAAAACAAAAACATAGTAAAACCTACTAGCTCCTTTCATTGTAACACTGGGAGAGACAGAAGAAAGCACTACATCCAAGAACTAAGAAAAGCAGGCCACAAGAGGCATTATCAGGGCAATTTGAGCTCTCAGAAAATGAAAAATGTGACAACAAAAATCAAAAAGTGGTGGTGGGGCACCTGGCTGGCTCAGTGGGTAGAGCAGGCAACTCTTCATCTTGGGGCTGTGAGTTTGAGCCCCACGCTGGGTGTCTAGATTACTTAAAAATAAAATCTTTTAAAAAAAGAAAGAGGGGCACCTGCGTGGCTCAGCTGAGCGTTGACGTCCGACCCTTGATTTCAGCTCAGGTCATGATTTCACAGTTTGTGGGTTCAAGCCCTACATTGGGCTCTGGGCTGGCAGCACAGAGCCTACCTGGGATTCTTTCTTTCTCCTCCTCTCTGCACCTCCCTTGCTCGCTCACTCTCTTTCTCTCAAAATAAATAAATAAACATTTTTTAAAAAAGAAAAAAAAGAAAAAGTGGTAAAATTGTAAGATTATGTAGAGAGACAGAGACAGAGACAGAGAAAGGCATAGTAAACACAAGAGGAATGGATACCAAAGAGGATAGAGCCAGGAGTTTCGAGATGCAACAAATAACAATTCCAAGAGAGAAATCCGAGGGGGAGAAACCGTGAAGGCAAATAATATAAGAAAAAAGACACACGTTTTCAGGGTTGAAAGTTTCCTGTCAAGGGCCCAGTGTGATGAACAAAAACAGGTCCACACCAAGATCACAAAGTTCCAGCCCATTAGAAATGAAAGGAAGACCTTCCAAGGAGGGAAGGAGCAGGAGAAGAAAGGAGAGAGCAAGGTCACACAAAACACCAGAAACCTGAATAGTGCCAAACTATGTGACAGCAGCAGGGGACCTAAGAAGGTAACAGAGCATCAGCAGGGCTGACGTCCTTCTGGAGGCTCCAGGAGAGAATCCACCTACCTGTCCCTCCAGCTTCAGGCTGCCACCTGCATTCCTCGGTTCATGGTCCCCTTCCATCCCGAAAGTCTGCAATGGCCAGGAGAGTCATTCTCCACACATCACCTTAGCATCCCTTCCGCATCTTTCATGCATGAGGACCCTTGTGCTGACACTGGTCCCATCCCAATGACCCCGGGTGATCGCCCCATCTCAAGGTCAGCAGACTGGCAAACTTAATTCCACCTGCGACCTTGATTCCCCTCAGGCCTATAACCTAGGATACTCATGGGTTCTGGGGACTAGAACATAGACACGTCCGTCTACTGTACCAGGCAGGTAGAGTTTGTTGTTTCGCAGAAAGGGAAGAGTGGACGGAAGGCAGGCACGCGCTGAGGATTACAGAGCGGAATGGCAAGAGGCAGGCAGGGTCCCCAGTGACCCCTCGGAACCACTGCTCCAATCCCAGACTGAGCCTCGACGGCACTTTAAGTAATTTGAGAGAAATCGGTCCTCATTGGTTAAGACACAGTGGGCTTTTACTGCACGAACCCAAACACAAGGCCAAGTAAGGAAACTTTCACTTTCCAACGTAAGAAGTCAATAGATAGTATCTGAAACCAAAATGGGGAGAAATGCCAGGACAAGCATGGTATTGGGAAATCAGAAGTAAATCTCAAAAGAAACATATAATTGCACTTGAAAAAGGTGTTCAGAGGGAGCAAATTCACACTTGAGGAAGGAGAGGGCAGGGCATGACTGACTCATTAAACATGTTATCGTGCGGCTTGATTTAGGAAGCATTATGTATCCGGTACTTAATAAAATGGCATTAAAAAGATTTTTTTAATGTTTTTATTTATTTTTGAGACAGAGAGAGACAGAGCACGAGCAAGGGAGGGGCAGAGAGAGAGAGGGAGACACGGAATCCGAAACAGGCTCCAGGCTCTGAGCTGTCAGCACAGAGCCCGACGCGGGGCTCGAACCCACAAACTGTGAGATCACGACCTCAGCTGAAGTCAGAAGCTCAACCGACTGAGCCACCCAGGTTGCCCCTAAAATAGCATTTTAATTTTAAAAACGACAAAGATAGTTTTACACATTTATGGCAACAACCCAGAAGGTGCGAGGAAACTACCTATCCATGCACGGCCCCTAGCTGGGGTGGGTCAGGCTGGAAGGGTCCCCCTTCGGGGAGACATGACGTGGCCTCTTCGGGTGCCACCGTGGGGCGGCAGAAGGCGCTCTCTCAGCTTGGTTCAACAACATCCAGATGTGTCTCCCTCATGAAGATGGCCAATGCCCTACTGCTCCCCCTCGAGCCACAAAGGGCAAGAAGTCAGGGCAGGATCCAGAGTTCCCTGTCCCCACACGATGCCATTTGTAGGAGCAGAACTCAGAAGGGCAAGCTAAGAGAAGAAGAGCTTGCAGGGAGGGGCAGCTTCCAGGGAGAGTGACCATGGCGGTCCCTCTCTGCACATCTGCTTCTCTACGCCTGGCCCTGGGGAACAAAGCCAAGATCTTAATCACCCAGCGTCGCTCTGGCACGCTGAGTGCGTGATACACCTGTCTCCACCGTCAGGCAAATGAGTGGGCTCACAGGCAGAGGCCTGCCCTGCCTAACAATGCTCCCCTTTGTCCCCGCCCAGAGCTCGGGCTTTGCAAGGAAGCCAAATCCATCGGCACTTGTCAGGGCCCTCGATGAACACAATGCAAGTTAGGATCCACATTCTCCAGCAAAGCCCCAGGCTTCCAGCACGAGCTCTCACTGACACGCAAAGTGTCAGTCAACCTAAAAGCCCGGGGTGGGGACCCGGGTAGGGGCGGGGGAGGGGGGGGGCATTAGGCTCTCATCCCCAGAAGCCAACCAGGGCCAGAGAAGGTGCGCCTGAAACTCTGGCATGTCCTTTCTTAAAACCAGCCCCGAGAGAGCTACATGAAAAGAAAGTCATTTTTCCGTGTAGGCACAGGGATCTCCCAGCTACTTTATGAGCACTTAGGTGGTGCACACCCCCAGCTCATGTGCCTGGCAGTTTAAAAAGCAGAACCCTGCCGGGGCACCAGGGTGGCTCAGTCACTTGGGTGTCTGACTTCAGCTCAGGTCACGATCTCGCGGTCCGGGAGTTCGAGCCCCGCGTCGGGCTCTGTGCTGCCGGCTCGGAGCCTGGAGCCTGCTTCGGATTCTGCGTCTCCCTCTCTCTCTCTGCCCCTCCCCCATTCGTGCTCTCTCTCTCTCTCTCTCTCTCTCTCTCTCTCTCTCTCAAAAATAAATAAACGTTACAAAAAATCTTAAAAACCCACGAAAAACAGAACCCTACCTGGGAAGAGGGAAAACGGAAGTATGGATTTCCAAATGAGATACCCTACAAATTCAACAGCAACCAGAAAGGTGTGCCACTGCCCTTGGCAGCCAGAGATAGGTGGCAGGCTCTACAGATGTTGGGGGACTTTGTGGTCTGAGAGAGTCTGGAGGCAGCCTGTGCGGATGCCGCCCGGTGAGTATGCTTCTTGACAAGTCCTGGCAGCCATCCTAGGCTGTCTTCTTCTGTCCGGCTATCCCCTCCCTTCCCACTCTCCATCCACATGACGGCCAGCCACCTGGCCAGGAATATACAAGCGTTTTCCTCAGGCAAACAACTTTTCCGCAGCTGCAGACGCCTAGCCGGGGCCTGGCACTCAGCGCAGACGGAGGGGGACAGGTGAGGACGGGGTGTCCAGACCTGCTGTCCCTCTAGGGTGGGGCCATTGGCACGAGCTGCCTAGGCCATGGGTGCAAGGCAAGTTCAGAGTTATGATTAGTGCTGATTGAGGCCCTGCTGCCCAGGTCTCATTCCCCGCGCTTTACCCCACAGGCTTATTTAGGGAAAGGAAATGAGCTAATGAATGAGTTTTGAAAAAAGCACAAATTCCCTTAGAAATATGGGCTATTTGAGTTAAACAGTTAAGATTTTATTGTGTTTGGCCAAAGGCCACTCCTCAACTTAAAGAGAGGGAATAAGGTGTATGTGGGTTTTTAAAGCAAATTACATAATGTCACTTTTTTTTTTTTTTTTTTTTTTTGGTATAGTAATGGTATCAGGGTCATGTAAAAAAAGCAATCCTTTTCCTTTTTGAGACACATACCAACCTGCTTATGAATCAAATGACAAACGTCTGGGATTTTCTTTTTACCTTCTTTCAGAATAATGAGAAAGAGAGAGGTGAGGGGGGGCCAGGCTGGTTAATGGTTGGAATTGGGTGATGGGTCCAAGAGGATCCATGACACCATTCTGTTTACTTGAAGTGGAGGCTCAAAATTCTCCCTAATAAAATGTGAACAAAAACACATGTTAAAGATCCAAACACGGAGGAAAGAATAAATCTGCCCACCTAAGGCTTCTGTATGCGTCGTAAAGCAAATGATCGGATCTGGCCTTGCCCTGAAATTAGAGCCGTTACAATGGACTTGGCTTTGCTTTTTTTTTTTTTTTTTTTAACCAGACAGTAAAAAGTTGAGTGAGCTCCAGTGTTGGACAGTAAACCACTCGTTTTTGGTGGGACTCCAGAGGAACGTCTCATGACACTTACTCCCCAAATACTCCTGCTGTAGCACAGATTACATCACAGCAGAGATCAGATGGACTGAGGCAGTTCCTAAACACAGGACACGTTTGGCCAAAGCTGTAGTCGTGGTTCGGAAGGGGACTGTCACAATACTTCTATCGGCAGGAGGAAGGGCAGCTATAATGGCGGCGAAACCACTGGTAACCATCCCAGGTAAAGCGTCCTGCATAGCCTGACATTTGTAGGATGTTTGCGAGCGTTCCACTTTTAGCTCGTACATTGCCCAAGCTAATGTTATCCACTGAATCTTTTCCCCTTGCTATTTTTGTTCTTAGTGGATGGTGCGAGTGAAGATAAAGATTAGAGAGAGAATATCAGAAGTCACCCGTTCACTCCCTGAATTGTAACAGCCACACCCACATGCATAGGTGCTCTCTCTCCTTCCCACTGTAAGATCCTACCCTCCTTTACTTAGGCAGCCATATCATACCCTGGGCTGGTCCGACTCCCCTTTATACCTGCCAACAAAATCTCAGTGAAGAATGGTGCTGACCGATTCGTGGGACACGGGCAATGCAGAGGGTCAATGACCCAGCAGAAAAAAGCGAGGCACCAGGTGCTGATGGGTAATATTCCCAAGGGCCAAATAGGTGGGACGAGGCTCCGCCATCAACGAAAGTCGGGAGGAAATGAAAGCTGGGCTCTCGGTAAGAGGAGCCTGTGTGTGGGTGGTGATGGCAGCCCTGGGCACAGGAGGTTGGCTTTCTGAGGCCGCCCTGTGCCTTACTTGTTTGCTGCGCTTTTCCAAACCACAAAGCCCTGCTCAGAGCTTCCCTGCCAAGGCTGATCACAATCTGCCACACTATCAGCAATGTCATCTTACACGGACACACCATCAGTGCTATGGATTCTAAAGAAGCTGCCTTGAAGGATCCTACCTTTTCCCACAGCCAAGACCTCTGCCATCCAGTGGTGCAAGTGATGCCAATGGTACCAGTCGGCATCCCCATCAACATCCCTCTCTCCTTCTTCTTTACCCTGCCCCTCCTATCCCAACCCTACCCCCCCAGCCCAAACCTTAAGATGAGGATAAACCACCTCCCCATTTTCACCCTTGTCTTTCACAGCTGGCCAGATAGAGCCCATTGAGGAAAAGCTCTAACCCTGGCCCTCCCTTTAATCTAGAGAGCTGTGTCATCCTCCCAGAGGCTGTCAGTGTGGCTGGTGCCTGGGTCTACCAAGAGCTAAGACAGATGGCACTCTGCCTGGTGGCGCCACGAAGATGATGATGGAAAACTGGCAGCAGAGGTTTGCTGGCTTGGAAAAAGCGTTTCAGCACCTGCCAACCTGACAGGTTTGCCAAGAATTTTACATTTGCCAACAATTCTGCGTTAAACAAATACACACGCCTATATCAGCCCTCCTCCTCAAGCCGCATAACCTAGTGGATAAAGAAACAGCTCTAGGAAGGAGGATGGTATAGGTTCGTGAACCTTTCTAGTTTCCAGGGCGTAGCCTGTTTGTTTTTTAATATGAAATTTATTGTCAAATTGCTTTCCATCCAACACCCAGTGCTCATCCCAACAGGTGCCCTCCTCAGTGCTCATCCCAACAGGTGCCCTCCTCAATGCCCATCACCTACTTCCCCCCACCCCCCGCCCCAGGCATAGCCCGTTTTAATCTCTGCCGGGGACACAAAAGTCTATTCATCTAATATCTCCCTTACATTAAAGTTTTGGTTCCAAACCAAGAAAGTTAACGCTTGATTCTGACCTACAAGGTTTTTGTTGTTGTGTTTTTATTATACAAGTCTATTTATACAAGTTTTGAACATACAGGTATGTGCATATAAATCCTTGGGAGATTTCTAGGTCTATAAGCTCTTATAGGTCTGGTAGGAGACTAGTCTTTGGTTATTGTCGTCCCTGTGTCTCCCTTCCTTCCCTCTTGCCTACAAAGTACAGCCAATGGCTGAGACTTACATGGCCATTGCCATGAAATATGTAATAGGAGCTGGTCTGTAAAAGTTTCTAGACCAAACTGAAGACAGTGTCCAAAATTAAGGCATCACTGCCTCTATCCCATGTCTGCATGGAAATGGTCACCCTGACTCTGAAGCATTTATACTTAGCTCTGCTCTGCTAATGACAGAAGATGGGGTAGGGGGGGAAAGACTTGCAAATGCTCCTCTCCAAGCACTCAGCATCCCAGCACCTGTCGCTGGGTCACGTAAAGAAGCCAAGAGTTGGCCACAACTCTGGATCAGAGTTCTGGGGGATCAGTCCATGGACATCCCTCGAGGAAGGCAGATGGACCAGGATCCACGGGGCTCACGCAGCACAGTCCATCTCTCCAGGTGGGCATCCGTGACTGCAATCTCCCCCCCACTCACCCAACCCTTCCATTTTCTCACTGCACCACTCTGATGCATATGCACAAGAGAGAGAATAAAGTCATATCATACCCGCATGAAGTCGGCTGTGTCACGTACGCCACGATGGACGAAAAAGACGGCGAATGTATGAAGTCAACTCATGTGACCTGGGTTTCTGAGCCCGGAGAATATGGCAAAGGTGACAGGGTCTCGCTTCTGTGATTCTGCTACTTTGATCCCCTCTTGCTAGCAAACTCACCCAGAGGCTGATTCGATGAAGTAAGCAGCCATGTTGGGAAAGCCCGTGTGCCAAGAAACTGTGAGCGGCCCCTACAGGTGGAACCACAGGTGGCCCCTAGGAGCTAAGGAAAGCCCAGAGCCGACAGTCAGCAAGAAGCTGGGCTCCCAGTCCCAACAACCACCGAGAACTGAATTCTGCCAGCCACCTGGGTGCTCTTGGAAGTGAACTCTTCCCCAGTAGAGCCCCCAGAGAATACAGCCAAGAGTAGGCTTTTTTTTTTAACCTATATTATAGACTTGTTAGTGAATGACCAATTTTATATTCCCCCTAATTTCACATAGTAAGTTCTTTCAGCATTGTTCACTGAAAAAGCAGAAATGGAGCAGGTATCCTGTTCAGGAGAAACTTTGATGAAGTTTAGACCCAAGTACTAATCCGAAAACAGCTGACTGTTCTTTTCTATGGGACACCCTCCACGGGGTGGTAGTGACCGATGCGGGCTGCAGACCCAAGTGCACATCCAACCCTAAAGCTAAAAGGCAAGGTCAGAGAAGGGGGTATACTTCCAACACCTTTACTGAGCACTTAGAAAGCAAAGCCAAACCTTCGCTAAAGTTTGGCTCTCTCTGCATGCTCCCTCCAGGCTACCTTTTCATTCTTCTGACACATCCTGGACTTCTTGGAGGCCATGGCTCTTGCCATCAGTGAAGGGAGTTAAGCCTGGCCTCAAACCCCAGGGCTGGGTCCTCACCAACTCCAAACACCAACTCCAAGATCCATACCCCTTACTGCTAGACAACAAGGCCAGCAAAAACACTCGTTAACTTTGTGGCTCATAGTTTGCGAGAGAGTAGAGACTACATCAGAGGAGATCCCACACAATTTCTGGTCTGATCTTTTAATCTGGATAAGAATCAAGGGCTGCTGGGATACAGGTCCCAAGGTCTACCCTGTATGAAAAGAATCCTATGCCTTTCCCTGGGCCAACAAAATCCAGCTGCTCTTTTCGCTCAGCCATCTGCCTATGTCTTCCATGTCTTGGAACAGAGGGCATAGCCAGGTGCCCCAAGGCCGCTTGGGGGTCTTGAGGCTGAGCAGCCCCATCAGAAGCTGCAGGGGTCCAGTGACAGCTCTTGGGGACAGACGGTGGCCATGCAGGGCCCCTTAGCTATCAAGTCGCTGGCGGAGCCCAGACACTGTCAAGAGGAGAACTAGAAGGGAAGAGGGTTGAGTAGGATCCTAAGGCTTAGGCTTTCTGTTTCCCCCAGCGCTCACTGGCAGCCGGAGGCCAGCCTTCTTCCCGCTTCCGGCCGGAAGGAGGAAACACTCGGCCTGGCAGGTGTAGTTCTTCCCGCTCCAGGACAGAGAAGCACAATTTTGAGAGGTATTCCTCCTGCCTGTGAACACACTACCACCCCCTGTCAGAGTTGCAGGGCTGGGCTATACTAGGAAGATGATCACAAAGTGAACTCGCTCAATAAAACCCCTGACGTTCTGGAACCTCAAAATGCCCTAGCACCGTCAGACAGGGTAAATTACGGCTCGGGGACCAGAGGTGAACTTACCTTAAAGCCAGGGAAGCCTCGACTGCAGGGCCGCTGGTCTCAGGTGCCCTTTCCAAAGTCCGGTACCTAATGGTGTGTTTGTCCTTTAATTTCCCCCCAAAGAGTGCTCCTCGAATTGCATAAACTTCGGAAACCCCAAATCCGGGTCCACCCCTGCAAGGGACAAGCCTGCACACAGCAGAGAGCCCCAGGAAGCCAGAGTTCCCTTCGGTGGAGACAGACTGCCCTCCTTGGAACCAAGCGGGTTGATGGCGTTGGCGGGTTCGTGGCAGGCGGGGCTGCCGGGAGGGGCGGGCCCCAGCGCTTCCCGGGAGCACCTTCTGCTGCAGGCCCCGCCCAGCGCTAGCCCCAGGCCCCGCCCCCGCCCGCGGCCGCAGCCCCGCCCCGCGCAGGTAAACAGCCGCCCGCCGACCGCGGATCCAGCCCGGGGACCCGCCCCCGGCGCCGCGTCGGGCCCCGGGTGGCCCGGGGCCGCGCCCCGGGGAACGTGTGCCCGCGCAGGCAGCCCAGCCTCCTCTGGCCGGGAGGGCGGGTGGCACCTGCGGGCCAGGCGGCTGACCAGGGCACGTAGCCAGGGGGAGAGACCTGAGAGCCGGGGAACCCCACGCCGGTGGCTTCCCTAGACCCTGCCGCAGGGCTCGGCCCAGGGGTGCGTAGGTAAAAATTCGTGGAACCGCATACCTACGGTCTGTGCCTTTGTTATATGTAATCATACTTGTTTAAAAGGAAGAGAGGAAAAGAACAGCCCCTGGGCTCCCATTTGCTTCCAACTTTCACAGGTTCAACCAACATTTTATTAGAGGGTGGAGGGGTGCAGAACGTTGGGCCTGGAAAGCTCCAAGGAGGAGGGTCTGGGAAGTCACTTACCGCATTCTTAGTGCAAAGTAGAGCCAACCCCTGCCACTGCCTGTCACCACTTTGGAGAGAGGAAGAGTTTCTGGACCTCACCTTCCTTGTTGGCAAAGTGGGGCAGTAACGTGGAAGTCAAGGAGCTGTAAAGGAGGTGATGCGCATAGCACCCTGCCTGGCCCACAGTTTTCACCCGATGGCCCTTTGGTCCTTCCCTCAGAACAGGGGGGTGAAGGGCGCCTGGGTGGCTCAGTTGGTTAAGTGTCTGACTTTGGCTCAGGTCATGATCTCATGGTTTGTGGGTTTGAGCCCCGCATCAGGCTTTGTTCTGACAGCCTGGAGCCTGTTTCTGATTCTGTGTCTCCCTCTCTCTCTGCCCCTCCCTTACTCATGCTTTCTCTCTCTCTCTCTCTCTCTCTCTCTCAAAAATAAATAAACATTGAAAAAAAAAAACTTTTTTAGAACAGTGGGGTGAGAATGTCTTTGTTAGGTCCCCAGAGAAGAGCCAGATGCTGATACTTACCCCCATCTCTAAATTTCTCATTACAGTCCTCTGGAATGAAGGGTCCATCAAAGGCAAAGCCTTGAGGAAACAAGTTTCTGCCCCAAACGGTCAAGGATATGAAGACAGAGTCAGTCCCATCAGGCAGGGCTAGCAGCTTGAAAACACACTAGCAAACTCCAGTACTGAAATACCAGCTCAAGGAAAAGATTAAAACCTAGAGATATCGAGGCGCCTGGGTGGCTCAGTCAGTTGAGCGTCCGACTTCGGTTCAGGTCATGATCGCACCGTCTGTGAGTTCGGGCCCCGTGTCAGGCTCTGTGCTGACAGCTCAGAGCCTGGAGCCTGCTTTGGATTCTGTGTTCCCCTCTCTCTCTGACCCTCCCCTGTTCATGCTCTGTCTCTGTCTCAAAAATAAATATTAAAAAAATTTTTAAACCTAGAGTTATCTTATGACAGTTCTTAAATATCCTTTTACCTCTTGTATCCATAAGGCTGAGAAAAGTAGAAAAAGCAAATGCAAAATCCGATCCCCAGGATTGGCTGAATGTCCGTGCTGGTAAAGTTATACCCTTTTCATAGAAAGCAATGGTCAGGAAGCAGTAGGACCCAGAAAAGGAAAACAGAGATATATGGGAGGATTCAAAAACCTTGGAATTTTCTCAATTCTAAATCCTCAAAGAGCTTCCTTTGTCAGCTGAAACAACCCCCTTCCTTCAGTCTTCTGAAACACTTCACTGTGTTTTTGCTTTGCCTGAAGGAGTCACCTTGCAAGGGAAAGCAAGTTCTCCTCGCCCACCACCCTGTATCGTCTCCAGAAATGATGAGTTATATCCCAGCATGCCCCCAAAGGAAGGGCAGTGGCAAACTCAACCCTGGGAGAATAAGGATTTGAAGCCAACACTATTTCAGGAGTTTCCTAATTTTATTGACAAATTTGGGGGAAAGATGTGCAGGAATAGATTTTTTAGGATACTCAACCATGGAGGGAAGAACATAATTCTAGTCTGAATTCATTGACGTCTCATTGCTAGAGAGATTCTGGGTTTATTGTGCTAGTGTGAGAAGCATAGGAACATAGAACACCAGGTGATTTTCCCTAAGGTATTGCATGCCATGTGTGAGCCAGACCGTCCGTTATGTATGGGTCGTCTAACACACTCACAAAGTTCCGTTACCAATGGGAAATGGTTTATATGGGACTGGGCCGTGACCCTGGGTACTGCTGATACTCCAGGGACATCCATAGACTACTTAGTTCAAGATTGATTACTTTGGACCTCTTCCATTATGGAAAAGGCAGAGATATCACCCCACTGAAACAGGCTCGTATATGTGGGTTTGGAGTAGCTCCCCTGTCTATCCAATCACTATGGCATTCTATGTGACACTACTTCTGACCAAATAATTCACTTATAGTCAAAGAGGGAAGGCATTGGGTAGATATCCTGGTGATTTGAGCCTATCACTCAGGAGCAGTAATGTGTTTTGAATGGTGACTTGAATTATTGAAGATCTGGTTTCAGGACTAGCTCTGAGACAGTACCTAATGAAGTTGAGGTACTGTCCTTTAAGACAAGTGGTCCTTTAAGGACAAGTGTCCTTTAAGACACTGGTTCAAAAAAAAAAAAAAAAAAAAGACACTGGTTCAGAACCAATGATCGGTATGTGGGGCGGTTTCTCCCCAAAGCCAGACGAATCAGGTCTGGAAGACAGGGGTGTGGGGATGATGCCTGCTCCATTTTACCTAATAACACACTCTCTTCACCTTTGGACCCCACCAGTTTAGAATTTTTGAATCCAAGAAAGGAATGCTCCATACTGGGGCAGCCGGCCCTTAGGGTAACTCCCTTTGGAAAGGGAAAGTATGAAGTTTCATTGCATGATGGAGAGCTCCATTATCTAGCAGAAGTTTTGTTTAAGGGTGAACAGAGAAGTTTGAGTGTATGGAGATGTGGAACAGCAAGACACTGAGGCTGTAATAACTGTAATAAACATATTTTTTTCTTCTTTTGGGTCTCCACTATCTGAACTCATTCCAAAAACTGAAAAGCCATTATTTTGTGAGTCTTGGTAGGGAGGCAGGACCAGCTAGTCCATGGACACAGGATATAAATTCTGCCAGCTTAGATGTTACTGCCCAGAACTTTGAATGTGGAAACCGGGGCGCAAAGGATCAGGGTCAGTTCAGACTGGTTCATTCCCATGGCGGTGGTGGTAGAACCATGGAGGAGTAGTTTGAGTAACAGTTTTCAGTATCCAGGGGTCATAGCACCCAAACCAAGCTGTTTTTGAGATGTGATTGGGTCGTGGTCCCAGACCTCTAGACTTCTTGGATCCAACCCATTTTCGAGATGGTTTCTCCTATAGATCTTGAGAGCTCCCAACAGCCTTCCATTAAATACCCATCTAAATTAGCTGGAGTTGGATTTGTGGCTTGTAACCATGAATCTAACTGGCCCATCTCATCGGAGCTCTTTCCTTTGCTTCTGCTGACGTCAGGTAGGGGAGATGTTAGGACTAACTTTAGTAAGCTCTTACATTATCAACCCTGGAAAGAAGCAACTTGGAGAAGGATTGGACACAGCTCATCCACAACAATATCCCCTTTATTGATATTAATCACAGTTATGAGGTCTTGTCCATCAGAGAGTTTGCGTTATGCAGAACTACATACAAAGACATCAAAAAATACACATACACCAACCACCAAACCAATTAATTTCAACCAATCAAAACCCTCTGAATGTGTCTTCAATTATGATCATCAGTGCTTCAGAAGAACATACATAGACCCAGCATGAGGTTGGCCTTCGGGGTCTCAGAGCATTCACAGAGCAGGCTCTTCACCCTTGGAAGCAATTCAACATGTAAACTCAGAGGGCAGGCATTGACAACACAGTGCCCGAATACCTGGTTCCCGAGCTGCCGGCCACGTTGGCAGAGCCCATTTAAGGTCGCACATGCTCCTTTGACCAACAAGGACGGCAGGCTTTAGCTCTGTGAAGCAGACAGTGTGTGGCCCCTGTTGGAGAAGCTCTTGGCAGGAAGGGGCAGACTGGCCTCTGGTCTACTTTAAGTCATTCTTTAGGGTCATTTCAGAATGGTGACTTGGCCAAGATTTCCTTTACAAGGGGGACGTGAAAATCTCTTTTTTTCTTCCCACCCCTTCTTCCCTTTCCCATCCTGCGCTCTCTGGCCACACTCCAGCAAAGCCTGCGGCAGTTTAAGACTCCTGGGTCAGGTTACAAGTTACGGAATGGTCAACTGGGAAGGGCGTATTGCAGATTACAAATGTCTTTCTCTCACTGAAGTTAGCTTCAGTGGCTCCCTCCATAACTCCAGGAGGGTTTGGGCTCCAGCCACCTGCTGGAGTCCCCGAGTCTCTTAGAAAACTGGAGGCTATAAACATATTGAAAGAAATGTCTAGGGGATCTGGAAACCATGACAAACCACTTTGCTCTTGGAATCCACAGAAAGCAGAGGTCTCTGAGCAAAGCTGCTCTCTGCCTTTACAGGGTTCACTGTGTTCGTGGCTGTCCGAATTCCCTAATTCCCTTAACTTCAATAGTGTCAATCTTTGCCTTGGAAAAGGAAAAAAGAAAGAAAGAAAGAAAAAGACAAACTGATTTTCTTCCCTTTGTCTGTGTCCCTTCCCATCCAGCATGTCCCTCGGGGGGACACAGGAGAAAGTCGTATTCCTCCTTAGGCTGGCCGAACCTTGGAAAGTAGGTTGCTCTGTCCATGATGTTCCAGTTCTGGTCTAACGGGTAGATGATCAATGGTGAGAGGTCAGGAGGGATGGACGAGAGAGGTCCTGACCATTCTGCTCTGAGTCACGAGGCAAAAAATGCTTGGAAGCTTCTCTCTTAGCAGCTTGCTCCTCCAGGTGAACTTGACAAGCTGCCACAGAGTCCAGTGAGAGAGACTGAGGGTGTGAAAGCAGAGATTTCCCTGATCTGTGTGTCCTTGGTAATCCCGCCAAAGAAAGATTCTATTCAGTGGCCAGAAACAAAAATCTGTTGTTCCGTGACACCTTGACATTCTAAATAAAACTATTATCTCCTTCAAGAGAAAAGTAAAAATTGTCATGTTATGATCAGAGTCAATCAGGATAATGAGATGAAAAGGAGAGGAAGGAAAAATGTTTTAATGTAAAGGAAGAGGCATGCGGTCCCGTAGAAGCCAGCCACTGCAGTTTCCTTGTGCTGCTTTTCCTGGGCTCTGAGGCATCTCAGCACTAGCCCAGGCCAACATCGAGTGACATCATCACCACAAATCCCAGGATGGAGGTCCAGGATGCCAGTTTCCCGTTACCACTGGGAGGGAAGGAAAGGAAGACCTTAATGTACTCTGGGACACTGTCCAAGCTGCAAGCATCCTCTGTGATGTCCAATTCCAATAAAAATGTACCACTACGATTAGTAAGGATAATAATATTGACATGTAACATTTACTGGGGCTTACTATACGCCAGGCAAAGTAATTCATGTAATCCCAAAGGATGACCACACAAGATCAGTAGTACTACCGTTATTCTCTTGTTACTGGTGGGGAAACTGAGGCATACAGAAGTAACTTGCCCAAAGACACCTCTTATGGCTCTGGAATAAATGCTCAAATGATAAAGAGTGGCAATTAAATTCTTGATGATATTATTGAATCTGACCTTTAAACTAGCTACAAAAACCAAACGAAACAGGGGTGCCTGGGTGGCTCAGTCGGTTAAGCATCTGACTCTTAATTTCAGCTCAGGTCACGATCTCCCGGTTCGTGAGACTGAGCCCTGCGTCAGGCTCTGTGCTGGTGGCACTGAGCTTGCTTGGGATTCTCTCTCTCTCTTTCTCTCTCTCTCTCTCAATAAATAAATATGTAAAAAAAAAAATTAAAATAAATAAATAAATAAATAAATAAATAAATATAACAAAGAAAGGAAGCACCCCCCCTCCCCCTTCCCGGACACCTGGCCTATAGCTACATAATAAGAACATGGATGGATAGCTTTGGCTCTCAGAGCTCACCTCTCCCGAGATTCTAGCCCTAGAAAAATCAAGAAAGAGAAGGGTGGGGAGAGAAAGGGACAATATGCAAAAGCTAATCGTCTGTGTCATGGGGGTGGGGAGGTAGAGTGTCTGTATGCCATTACCTGGTGTCACCTGGGCCATCCCCACCCACCTGCCCCTTACTCCTCTCTCTAGTTTTAGAAAACACAGTTGAGAAGGGAGTGGGAACGATCTCGGGAAGTGGCAGAAAGGGGTGGGAGCAAAGAAAGGAGCAGCAAGTGAGGAAAGGCAAGATCTGTATGCAGGGCCCCGGGCTTGGGAAACAGACGAGCACCAATGGGAGAGGGGATGCTCTTCAACCTGATTTGAGCCTCGGGGATGATGTCGTCCATGACCACATAGACCATGGCGCCAGCAGCAAAGGCCAGGGCGTAGGGCAGGAGGGGCTCAGCCAGCACCACGGCAAAGGCACCAAAGACCCCTGCCAGGGGCTCCACCATGCCGCTTAGCTGCCCGTACCTAAGGAGAGACCAGAGACAAGTGCCACCATGAGGAAAGTCAAGCAGATACCAGCACGCTCAGGCACTCTGTGCTCAGACTGCTGACTCAGCCCCAGAAAACGGATGCATTTCATTCCACGTCATATCCGCGCACAGCAGTGCAAATCACTGCGTTTTTAGCCACCTCCTTCTTCCCTGACCTCCTCTAACACAGTAGGCTCCCCAACCCCCCGGGTTTCCGGTAGAGTTTTAAGGTTTCCACACTGTCTGTCTTCCATAATAGCATTATTGAGATATAATTCACATACCATATGGCACACCCACTTAATGTGTTCAGTCCAGTGGTTTTAGTATCGTCACAAGGTTGTGCAACCATCACCCCTATCTAGTTCCAGAACATTCTCATCACCACAAAAGGAAACCCCACACCCATCAGCGGCCACTCCCCACCCCTCCCTCCCCCAGCTCCTGGCAACCACTGATCTGCTTTTTGTCTCGATGGATTTGCCTATTCTGGATATTTTGTATAAACGGACTCAAGCAATATGTGACCCTTTTTACTAGCTTATTTCATCTCACATAATGTTTTCAAGGTGCATCCATGTCATAACACGTATCATTCCTTTCTTTTACGACTGAGCAATAACCCATTGGACAGATCCACCACGTGCTTGCTAACCATTGGTCAGCTGATGTCTACCTTGTCTCTTGACCGAGAGGACACTGATTAGGAGTGGTATAGACACTTCCCTAGCATAGTTGTGCCTGGTGTGTTTGGGTCACAACTGTACCCCCTTCTGAAGGAGCTGCACCCATGCGTCTCTACTGAAGATGTGGACCTACCTGCCTAGATGTATACTGATGGCCTCTCCCCACTACCCCCATCCTGAATTAAGCTGAGATTTCTTCTTTAAAAAAAAAAAATCCCTCGGTTGGTGGCGGGGGGGCGGGCCTGGGCAGCTCAGTGGATTAAGCGTCCAACTTCAGCTCAGGTCATGATCTCACGGTCCGTGAGTTCAAGCCCCGCATCAGGCTCTGTGCTGACAGCTCAGAGCCTGGAGCCTGGTTCCGATTCTGTGTCTTCCTCTCTTTCTCTCTGCCCCTGCCCTGCTCGCACTCTGTCTTTGTCTCTGACTCTCTCAAAAATAAATAAACATTAAAAAAAAAAAAATTTTTTTTAAGTCCCTGGGGCACCTGGGTGGCTCAGTCGGTTAAGCGTCCAACTCTTCATTTCAGCTCAGGTCATGACCTTATGGTTCATGGGATCGAGCCCCGTGGTGGGTTCTGCCTGAAATTCTCTCCCTCTCCCTCTCTCTTTGCCCCTCCTCCACTTGTGCACACGCACACTCTCTTTCACAATAAAAAATATAAATAATTCCCTTTATTTGAGCTAGTGAGAGTGGGTCTCTGTTGCTTGAAATCATAAGAGCCCTGAGTAAAACAGTAGCCCAGGTGAGTGCTGAGAATGCAGAGAACAGATGAGCTGGCACCTGCTCCCCATAGCGGAGCAAAAGTCACCACCTGCAAAAGTCACCTGATATGGGTTGGACACCACTAGACAAGGGAGCTGGGATATCTTTCCCACTATCCCTTGCTGTGGGCATTTGGCAAGATATACTGCCTGTGAGCCTCAATCTCTCCATCTGTAAAATGGGGGCAAGAAACCCAGAGGTGCACTGGGGCACTTCCCCGCCCAGTGTGCCTCCCCAGTGACAGGACAGGGCTGTGAACTCCACCCCCGCCCTGCCCCCTGCTTCTCTGCTTCTCCCTGGCCAGGGGCAGGCAGTGGGCATGGGGGAAACATTGTCTGTGCTGCAGAACCCTGTAAGAGGCCACCGCTGCCTGACCTGTGCCCTGTGCACGGGTCGGCCGACTTTGTAGCTCTGTGCTGTGGGTACAATTCCTGGCTTGGCTTTGTCACTTGGGGAAAAAGTGAGTTGGACGTCAGGCCCAGACTGGAGCAAGAAGAAAAAAAGTTTAAGCTCAGGGTCCCTCACCTCCTGTCCGGGGTGCCCCTCCCATATGAAAAAAAGCAGTCACAGCTACTGGGCTCCCAGAACTCACATTTGAATCAAATCTCTAAGGCCATGATGCCCTGCCCGCACCTAGGCCTCTATTCCGTAGACTCCGGCAATGGAGAAAGAGACAGGAGGGGGGAAATAAGATAATTTAAGTATGTGTAAGAACTTGTAAGTCATAAGGCCCCATAAAATGGAAGGCATTTTTAAATTGTTGTTATTAGCAGTCTTTTTAAATGCCCTCACCATACATTCTAGAGCAGTGATTGCTTGAACAGAGAAGTATTCTGAGGCTCAGAGTCCTGAGTTGAGGGACAGAAGATTAAACTTCTGGTCTTGGAGTCACCACCACTGAAACCAGTCACCTGACATTCAAGGCCACAGTTCTCTCCTCTGAAAACTGAGGACTCACCTTATGTGTCACTGAGAAGGTAAAATTAAGGAAGAGACTAGAAAGGCCTCTGGAGCCCATGAAAACACAAAGTCTGAGTACAGTAGGGCATCATCTCCTATGGACACGATCCTGGCCTTCGTAGTGACAAGGATTGTGACAGGGGCTAGTGTGTGACTCTTGGAGACGGGCTGTGGTCAGATGGGCCTCAGCAAAGGCATGTGATATTTAGGGTAGACATTGGTTTACTTCCTACTGGAGGGGAAAGAGCCCTAACACTGAATGGGCATGGCGTGGCTACAATGGAAACATTTTGAAATAGGAAACCTGGTGAT